>NC_141538.1:86307500-86495000 GCF_021556685.1 Rattus norvegicus
CATTATATCTAGCTTCAGACTCAAGAATATGAGGCATTCTCTCCATAGGTGGCTCATTTTTATTTCAACAGTGTACATTGCAGCACCACATACATTTTCCAAAGTATATTCTAGGGAGTGATATCTCCACAGATGGTAGAACACATGACTGTAAAATTAAAAATTTATACTAAGTTTGGGAAATGTTGTAGTAAGCAATATTAAATTGATACCTTTTTGTAAGATTTTTTTAGAGTTTTTAATATTCAAATGTGTTTTTGTGAATCTCCAAAGGCTCTTGCAATATGTAGCTTATGTCAAAATTATGCTTTGACCAAAGAAATAATTTATGTTTCCTAGGGCACCTTACAGACCTACTCTTACAAGAAAAGCTCATTTCAACATCTTAAATAAATATTGGTTTAAGCTTTTGATTGGGTATCCTAAGGCACAGTTTTTGAAAATAACATATCTCTGTATTGTGAAAAAAATGTCAATTTTTAATTGCTAAAATTGCATTTTATAGAGGTGGTGTTCCTGTGCATGTTACCAATCCTTTCCAAGGGTATCTATTAGTAGTATGAGATATTGGTGGTCATAGTATTTATTCAATATGCCAATATTCTAATGTCAGTATTTAAGTTAAGCTTCATTGAGATTTTCTTGCTTTCCTATCATGTACTTTAAAATTAAGAGTCCGTTCTAGGACATCCTTCTAGATTTAATATTCCTGGCTCTAGATTCTTCTTAATTGTAGCAGCATCTCATGTTGCAGATCCATTTTCTTTCTCTTTTATTTTTATTTTCTACCTTTTGATAAATCTGACAGTTTTATGACTAGATATTTTTCAGAATGTGTTTCAGTTAGGATTTCTTTAGTTCCATTTCTCACAGTGAGACTTGGTATGTTTGAGATAGCTTACAGTGGTGAGTGGCTTTTGGCTCCCACCATATCTAAGTCTATATCATTTATTTTACAACATGAACTACTTTGGTTGAAGATTTGTCATGTTCCTATTGTAAGTTGCTCTGTCCACATTCCTACACTTAAATCATGTTTTGTTATTCTGTGCAGCACTAAAGGGAATTGAGTGCATAAACTTTTGCATAGATTTTGCTATTTTCCAAAAACTGTATTTGTTTAAGTATTGATTTTTATCATTAAGATCTCATGAATATTTATATTGTACTTTAAACTCCAATGCCACTTTGCCTGAAATTTGTTCTTGATAAAGAATCCTGATACATGACCCAGAGAAGTTTTAACTTTGCCATGTTAATAAGCTGGGCTGTCCTTGAATTTGCAATCCTCCTGCCTTGTCTCCCAAGTGCTGAGATTATGACCATTTTTATCATGCCTTAATCGCCTTTACCTTGGATCAAATACTTCAGCTTTGGTCACTGAAAACTTCCTGAGGTGGATACTGTTTCACTTTTCTAGAAGCCCAAAATTGTATGTTTGTACATCTTGAGGAACATTTTTGTCGCTTTTTAAAACATAACTTTATTTATTAATTTTAATTTATTTTTACACTCCAGATTTAATTCCCCTCCCGGTCCACCCCCAGAGAGTTCCACATGCCATACCTCCTCCCACCTGACTCCCCCCAACCCAGACTCTACAAGGATGTCCTCATCCGATCCACCCTACCAGACCTATAAACTTCCTGGATCCTCCAGTCACTTGAGGGTTAGGTACATCTTCTCTGACTGAACCCTGACCCAGGAGTCCTCTGCTGTATATGTGTTGGAGGCCTCATCTCAGCTGGTGCATGCTGCCTGGTTGGGGATCCAATGCCTGAGGGATCTCAGGGGTCCAGGTAAATTGAGACAGTGCACTTAGTGCTATAAACTTTCCTCTTAGCACAGCTTGCATTGTGTCCAATATGTTTGGGTATGAGATGTCAACATTTTCATTAAATTACAGGAAATCTTTAATTGCTTTCTTTATTTCACCCTTAACCAAATTATCATTGAGTAGAGAGTTGTTCAGTTTTCACATGTATGTGGGTTTTCTGTTGCTTTTTCTGTCATTGAAGACTAGCTTTAAGCCATGGTGGTCTAATAGGGTGCATGGGATTATTTCAATCTTCTTGTATAGGTTGTGGGTTGTTTTGTGACCAATTACATGGTCAATTTTGGAGAAGGTACCATGAGGTGCCAAAAAGAAGGTGCATTCTTTTCTTTTACGGTGAAGTGTTCTGTAGACATATCTTAAATCCATTTGGTTTGTAACCTCTACTAGTTTCACTATGTCTCTGTTTAGTTTCTGTTTCAATGACTTGTCCATTGGTAAGAGTGGGGTGTTGAAGTCTCCCACTCTTATTGTGTGGGGTTCAATGTTTGTTTTGAGCTTTAGTAATTTATCAATGTGGGTGCCATTGAATTTGGGGCATAAATGTTAAGAACTGAGACTTTCTTTTGATGGATCTTCCCTTTGTTAAATATGAAGTGTCCTTCCTCATCAAGCCTGACAACTTTTGGTTGAAATTCTATTTTGCTGGATATTAGGATGGCAACTCCAGCTTGTTTCTTGGGACCTTTGCTTGGTAGGCCTTTTCCCATCTTTTACTCCGAGATAGTTTCTGTCTTTGTTAATGAGGTGTGTTTACTGTATGCAGCAAAATGATGGATCTTGTTTGTGTATCCAGTCTGTTAGCTTATGTCTTTTTATAGGTGAGTTGAGTCCATTAATATTGAGAGATATTAAAGACAGATGGTGGTTCCTGTTATATTTGCTTTTGTAGGTAACTTTATATTCTGTGGTTTTCTCCTTTTGACTTTGTTGTAAAATACTTAATATCTATCTTTTCTTTGGTATAGTTATCGTCCTTGTGTTCGAGCTTTCTGTCTAGGTTCTTCTGTACGGCTGTCTTGGTAGATAGATAATGTTTGAATTTGTTTTTTTTTCCTGGAATATTTTGGTTTCTCCATCTATGTTGATGGAGAGATTTGCTGGGTATTGTAGCCTGGGCTGGCATTTGTGTTCTTTGAGAATCTGCATGACCTATGACCAGGCTTTTCTGGCTTTCATAGTCTCTGTTAAGAAGTCTGGTGTGATTCTGATAGTTCTGCCTTTTTATGTTACTTGGCCCTTTTCCCTTGTTGCTTTTAATATTCTTTCTTTGTCCCAGGCCTTTAGTGTTTAGACTATTATGCGATGAGAATATTTTCTTTTCTGGTCCCATTTATTTGGTATTCTGTAAGTTTCTTGTACCATTATGACAATCTCTTTCTTTAGGTTGGAGAAGTTTTCTATGATTTTGTTGAAGATATTTTTATGTCTTTTAAGTTGGGAATCTCTGTTCTCCTCTATTCCAATTATTCTTAGATTTGCTCTTTTTATTGTGTCCTGAAATTCCTGGATATTTTGGTTTAGGAGTTCTTTATGTTTTGAATTTTATTTCACTGTTATGTCAATCTCTTCTACCATTTCTTCTACACCTGAGATTTTCTCTACTATTTCTTGTATTTTGTTGATACTCACATCTGTAATCCCTGAATTCTTTCCTAGGTCTTCCATTTCCTGGTTTGCCTCCATTTGTGTTTTCTTTATTGTTTCTACTTTTACTTTTAGGCCATGAACTGCTTTATGCAATTCCTTCACCTATTTGATTGTGTTTTCCTATATTTCTTCAAGGAAATGAATTGTCTCCTCTTTAATGCTTCTACCTGTTTATCTGTGTTTTCCTGTATTTCTTTCATTGAGTTATTTATAGCCTCTTTAAAGGACCTTCTTATCTTCAGGAGATAGAATTTTTGCTTACCCTTCTGACTTTCAGGTGTGTTAGTATATTCAGGGCTTGCTGTGGTGGGAAAACTGGGTTCTGATGATGCCCATGTATATAGGCTTCTGTTGCTTATAGTCTTTTGCTTGCCTCTTGCCATCTGGTTAGCCCTAATGTTTGCTGGTCTGGGGTGACTCTGTCTGGAGTCTGATTCTTTTGTCCCTGCATTGCAATAGGCTCCTATTAGGCCTGTGGTCCTGACTGTAGCAGACCTGTTGGGACTTCCAAATGGAGGGTCTTCAGAGGGGCAGAAAAGCTGCTGATTTGTTGCTCTAGCTGAACTAGATCTCATGGGAGGTCTTCAGACTGTTGGATCTTCAGAGGAACAGTCAAAGTGTTGTCCTGTGTGAATTATTCTCCCAAAAGGGGGGGTTGTCATCAAACTGTGGTTTCTATTTCCTTATGTGCAGCCTTACTCCAGGGAGACTTTCAATTATCTGGGTTGCTTGCCTTCCACACCTCAGAGCCCCTTGGAGATCTTCAGACTGTGTTGTCAGTTGCCCAACTCTGCTGTGGACAGAAGAACTGCTGGGGTGCCTTCAATCTGTAGTGTCCTGGACACAGTGGATCCCCTAGGATGTCTCTAGTTGTGGTGTCAGATGCCCTGGCTTCAGCAGATCTCCTGGGATGCCTCGGTATATGGTATCAAATGTTGTGAGTACAGTGGTTCTTCAGAGTATGCTTCAGGATATGTCAAATGTTCTGCATGCAACAGATCTTCTGGTAAGTCTGAAGATATAGCCTCTTCCAGGGAGCAGACTAGCTAGCAGTCTGTCCCAGCAGAAAGGACCAGGCAGAAGGGTATTGATATTTAGCTGGTGGGATTTTGGGGGAAGGTGAGACCCCTAGTGCACTGGCCCCCGGGCACCTTGGTGAGGTGGGCTTCTTACCAAATGTTGAGTGTAGCGGACTCTTTGGTATGCCTAAATATATAGACCCTCCCAGGGAGCAGACTAGCTAGTTGTCTATCCTAGCAGAAAGGACCAGGCAGAAGGGCATTTTTGTCACTTTTATATTTCTTGATCATCTTGTATATTTTCTGTCTCTGTTCTACAATTGTCTATTTCTTCAAATAATTCTGATTGGCTCTCTTAAATAGATGCTGTAATTATAGACCAATAACTGGATGATAGATTTATATATTGCTCTTGAAATGACTTTGCTTTTAGGCTTTCAGTCTACAGAAGAAGGGTCACTTTGTAGACTGTATTATATTTAACCATATTTTTTATTGAATATTTTTAATTTACATTTTAAATGTTATCCCCTTTCCTGATATCCCATCCATAAACCCCCATCTCATCCCCCTCCCACTTCTTCTATGAGGGTGCTCCCTCACCCTTTCACCAATCCCTTCCTGCCTCCTACCCTGAAATTACTCTACACTGGGGGATCCAGCCTTGGCAGGACCACGTCCCATTCATACCCAACAAGGTCATTCTCTGCTTCATATGCAGCTGGAGCCATGAGTCTGTCCACGTGTACTCTTTAGATGATGGTGTAGTCCCTGGGAGTTCTGTTTGTCTGGCATCGCTGTTCTCATGGGGTTGCAAACCTTTAGTAAACTAAATACAACTTGCAGCTTTGTATCCACAAAGCCCATTCTATCTTTTTTTGTTTTTGACATTAGTAACTTCCTACTCTGGAATAACTTGGCTTCTTCATTTTCCAGCTATCAATGTATTATTGATGTTCAGGACTGATGTAGTGGTATTAAAGCATGTTAAGAATTTTTGTTGATAGAAGCTACTTTATGAACTAAAATCCTGTGCTACATATAATTCATGCCATCGTTAGCTTTACATTTACTTCCAAAGTGAGTCAGTTTAGTAAAGTTTCCCCATTGGTTCTGTAGGAAAGATTGATACATTGTTACTGTAACATGCTTTCAAACCTAAATTATGCCTTTAATATAGTACAATTTTATCTCTTAAAGCAATTCCTCCCCTTTAAATAAACATAATTAATATGTTCTTTGAAGCTATCATCTCATTATAACTTTTCTTGTTCTATATTTGTCCCAATCACCAATTAGCTGATAGCAATGATGTGGCTCTAAAAATGTGAAAATTGTGACTGAGGCAGTATCAAAATTGCCAGGCTCATGTCCACTCATGTCAGTAGGAATTTTAGAACTTAATACTGAATTGAAGGATAAAGTAATGATTTCTGTACACAGTACAGGCTCTCTGCTTTCTAGATCCTTAATTAACTCATTGACATTCTTTTATATTTCTTTCATATTGTGTTTTTACTTCCAAACTTAGAGGTTCTCCTCAAGAGTTAACCTTTAAAAATATTCTTCTGTCTCCAACATTTCTGGCACCTGTGACTGCACCAGGAATATCCTATGGAGAACAGTTCCTTGATTCTGAAGTACATTTTCTTTGCCAACAATTTGTGGACCAGCTTTCTTTCAATTAACCTAAGTGGTAATTATTCTAAATTATAAAAAAAAGTAGCTTTATCATATTCATTTATAAATGAGGAATTGGATATTTAGGAATAGAAGGCAACTTTCAGAACTTATAGTTGTGAAGTAGTCACGCAAAAGACACAGTCTGAATATTTTCTTCCAATTTAACTCATCATAGGACTGCTTGCAGCAGAAAGTGATTATTTAGACTTATATGGTTCTCTCTTGAGAAGTTGTTGAGTCTATAAATTGTTTTACTGTCATTAACAAAATTTATACTCTCAGTACTAGGCATATGACCATAAGAGCAGAGTTCTAGGAGGTTCTGCTTAACCACATACCTGACAATGTCATAACTAAGTAGTATTCTTTTTAAGATTAAGGTAACTTTTTTTATTTGTCTTAGTTGTCCTGATTTTCTTCAAGCAAATCCAACTTGGATATTCATCAGAAACATAACATTTTGCTTTGTTAGCCTCAGTGATGGGAAGGTACTTGCCCAGCCTTACGTAATTTGTTTCTGTTGAGGTTTGGTCTGTTACTATACATTCTAATGCTAAATTCTGGCCCTCAAGATCTAGTTGCCTCAGGAATGGGGAAATTATCATGTACCCCAAGTGATAGTATAGAACCTTGCTCCTAAATTTAAAATTATTGTTGAATAAAGATGCCTACAGCGTACAGCTGGTCAGAATGGAGGTAGGTGGAGCTGCAGTTTTCAGGGCTTGGGGTCTGAGCAGACACCGATAGGGAGAGGAGAGTGAAAGGAGAAGATGATGCTATGAGGTGAGGAGCCATTAGAACTGGTCAAGAGGGCTGGCCAACTGGAGTAAGAGCAATCCAGGAGGAACATGGCAAGCCATAGCTCCTGGTTATAGACAGAAAAGTAGACAAAATAGCTTAGAGGGTAGATATCTGACCAGTTCTAGTGTTATAAGGCTTATTATAAATTTTTGTGCCTTTTATTTGGGAAATAAATAATAAAAGGTGGGGTAGAAAACCTCAATTAATTTTTGTTACAACACATTTCTTCACTTAAGTTAACTAAGGAGTAGATATATGGTATACCATCTAGAAAGTAGTGTTTCTGATACTGTCTATTGTTTATCCTGATTTCAAAGGATCCACCATTATATGTCATAAAACTACTTTCCACTGTTCTCTACTCATATCTAGCTACCAATGCTGCTTAGTAAATTTAGACTGGGTCTTTTCAAGAAGTAACTATGGTAAACTTGTAAGATCTATTGTCTCTTTTAGGCTCTGGTTCATTCTCTCTCTCTCTCTCTCTCTCTCTCTCTCTCTCTTTCTGTCACACACACACACACACACACACACACACTCACACACACACTCATAGAAAGGCAATAAAAACAGAAAAATGTCTTCTTAAGACTGAGTAAAGATTTACATGAAATAAATTTTGATCTTGAGTCAGAGCCTCTAGAACTATGAGAAAATTTGCTACACAGTCCATGGTATTTTGTTATCACAGCTCAAACAATGAAATGCTAATGTTATTTCCCACATTTTTGTGTTTTTATGTCTCCTAAAATATATGATTCTTTGAATATAAAACATTCTCATTTTTATTAGTTATTTTAATTATTTACATTTCAAATGTTGTCTCCCTTCCCAGTTTTCCCTCCATAAACTACTCCATGCCACACCTTCTATCAGAGTGCTTCTTCACTCTTGCCTCACCACCCTAGCAACCACCTATGCTTGGGCATTTAGCCTCCATAGGACCAAGGAGCTTCCCTGCCATTTATTCCAGATAAAGTTGCCATCTGCTACATATGGAGAGTCATGTATCCTTCCATGTGTACTCTTTGGAGCCTGGCATAGCCATTCCCTGAGAAGCTTTGCCAATACCTGACCAATACAGATTCAGATGCTCATAGCCAACAACTGGGAACCCCCAGAGCTCACACAGACAATCCCTTCTTTGTAATACACAACTCTAAATAATATTTCTCCATGAAATTCCTCCCCTCAATGCTCAGAATTTTTCTCCTATAGGACCAGAGGCAGAAAGAGAAGGGAAGAGAGAGGAGAAGGAGGACATCAGGAGAACAAGCCTCCCCAAACCCCCTAATATAGCTCAAACATATGTACGTACAGAGACTGAAGCAGAAATCACAGGGCCTACAAGGTTCTCCAGTGGGTCCCCTGCACATTCATTGTAGCTTTCCTTTCAGTTTAATACTTTCATGGGACTCCAAAATGTGTAAAAATAAAAATAAAAATAAAAAGTAGGTCTTTGAGTCTTGTGCCTATTCTTGGGATTCTTTTATTTTTTTGTTGGTTGATTTTGTCTGACTTTTCTATGATGTTTTTTTTCCTGTATTTTATTTTGTTAGAAAAAGTAAAATAAAAAGAAACAGACTTTTTTTGATCATTTTTATGTCCCCTTATTGTAAATAGCACCCAGAACATAGACGATATATACATATCTCAAGAAGAAGAGCTAACTAAATATGGCGAATTTACAGCAATCCATAAGTTACTTATAAATCATGTACTTTAAACTTCCTTCAAAGTTTATTAAATATCTATGTGATTTCAACCATTACCCATCTACTGTAAAAGGAGTTTGAGTTTGGTAGTTCAGTGATTTCGAACTTGCCTAGTATGCATGGGGTCCTCTTATATTAGATTCCTTACACTGGAAAAAGAATAAGAAAAGTGCACAGTCTGGGGTGGCCTTGATGGGGAGAAAGTGATATGGATTCTGTCCCGAGGACAGGGAGCAGGTGTGACCCTCCAAGATTGTCAATGGTTGTTGTGGGCATAAGGTTTGTTTGTGTAGTAATATATAAATATTTGTTGGACTCACTAGCAGTAGAGGAATCTTTTCTTCTGAGTAATGTTTTCCCTGTTAATGTTAATTACTCCATAATAATTAGAAAGAGTCCAGGCATCAAGGTAAGGCTATGTCTTTGCAAAATGGGGAAAACTGTGTACTTTGGGACTTTCACTATGGGACGCTACAGAAAATAGCTTTAAATATATGAGTTCAAAAGTGTATAATTTCTCAAGCAAGCTTAAAATAAGGTGCAATATAAATTATATGAGGGGCTTCATGAACCTAACAGAGCATTAGCATCTTTACTGTAAGCCAACTCAGACAACAGATAGAGATTTAGGGAGTGATGAGTGAAGGAGATCCTGCCCAGCTGAGTTGTTGCTGCTGATATTGTTGTTGTTGTTTTTGTTGTTGTTGTCTATGCTTTAAAAGGTAGTAGATTCCTGAGTTCAGGATCAGCCTAGGACAAAACAAGGTTATTCTCAGGCAATTTCAGGTCAGGGTCCCAAACAACTTGCTTATCCTCTATGCTTAACAAAGTTAGGAAGATCTCTGATTTCTTTTGTAATGTTAAGGAAAAAAATGTATGCTAGCTGTCTCCTAAGAATCAAAGGGGTAGACATCAGAGTATGCTGATTCATAAGACAATAAAAAGAAAACCTGTAGTAAATGATTGGAATGATATTTAAAATAAATGCTTGGACTTGTGTCCTGCAGGAAATGAGCTACTCAAAGAATTTTTTTTAAGGATAAAAAGAGAGAACTGCTTGGAGAATGAATACACACATAAACAAGCAGGATGAGGACAGAGAGCTCTCTTAGAATGGAAAGCCAGAAGAATATAGACTGAGAAACCACAAAAGAGAAAGCAGAACATAGAGAGAAACAAACTGAAAAAGCTGTATCAAGGAAAACATAGGTTGGACCAACATTTGACTTCAAGTTGTTCTTTTCAACGATTCCAGACACCCCTTCTGTCAGAACTTCTCAATATGTTGAGGCTGGTCCTTGTTTGAAAGGAAAAAAAAACCCTTATCAACCAAGACATTCCTTGCTAAAAATCATTTAATTAATTAATTGATTTATTTATTTAAACTTTTCACGTTGCATCCTGCTTACTGTTGTCCTCCAGGTCAACCCTTCCCATAAATCTCTCTGACCCCAATCCCCTCTCCTCCTCTAATCAGATGGCCATCCCTTGGCTATCTCCTCACCATGGCACATCAAGCTGCAAGATTAGGCACATACTCTCTCTCACTGAGATCAGACAAGGCAGCACAGGTAGAAGAGTATACTCCATATAGCAACAGCTTTTGGAATAGCCCTGGCAGCAGTTTTTAGGGATTCACATGGCGTCTGCACACATATGTTAAAGATACACAAGGAATTCTTAAGGAATTCTTTGTCAAAGATCAACTGTCCATCAGTGGGAGGGTTTATTTCTTGGTCTTCAGTTCTATTCCATTGATTGACCTATCTTTTTACTAATACCATGTAGTTTTTATAACTATTGCTCTGTAATACACCTAAAGGTCCGTGATGGTAATTCCCCTAGAAGTAATTTCATTGTTAAAAATTCATTTCGATATCCTGGGCTTTTTGTTTGTTTGTTTGTTTGTTTGTTTGTTTGTTTTTCCATATAAAGTTGAGAACTGCTCTTTCTATATCTGTGAAATATTGTGTTGTAATTTTGATGTCAACTGGACTGAATCTGTCAATTGCTTTTGGCAAAGTGGCCATTTTTACTATGTTAATCCTTCTGTTCCATGAACATGGGAGATCTTTCAATCTTCTGAGGTCTTCTTCAATTTCTTTCTTCAGGGAAGTTTTGTCATATATATCTTTAACTTGCTTAGTTAGAGTTATGCCAAGATAGTTTGTATTATTTCTCACTATTGTAAAGAGTATTGTTTCTGTAATTTCTTTCTCAGCCCTTTTATCTTTTGAATAAAGGAATGCTACCAATTTGTTTGAGTTAATTTTATATTCAACCACTTTGCTGAAGTTATTTAATATTTGTAGGATTTCTTTTGTAGAATTTTGGGGCTTGCTTATGCATACTATCATATCAACAACACAGAGTGATATATTGACTTCTTCCTTTTCCAAGTAGTATCCCATTGATCTCCTTTTGTTGTCTAATTCCTCTAACTAGTACTCTAGTATTATATTGAATATATAGGGAGAGAGTCTATGATTCGGTATGGCAATAAATTAACTAAACTCTCCAAGACTTCTAACATGAAGAAGTACTGTATTTTTCAAAGGGTTTTACAATATCTATTGAGATGATCATATGATCTCTCTTTGAGGTTGTTTTTATAGTGCATTATGTTGATGGGTGTTCATATATTGAAACATTCTTCCATCCCTGGATTGAAATCTACTTGATCATGGTGAATGATGGTTTTGATATGTTATAGAATTTGGTTTGTGAGAATTTTATTGAGAATTTCTGTATTGATAGTCATAAATGAAATTATTCTGAAGCCAAAACCATACAGCATCTTTAACAAATGGTCCTAGTCTAACTGGAAGTCTTCATGTAGACTTCATGAAGAATGACAATTGAACCATATTTATTACCTTGTATATAACTCAAGTCAAAGTGGATCAAGGACCCCCAAAGAAAACCAGATACACTGAATTTAATAGAAGAGAAAAATGGGTAATACTCTCTAACACATTGGCACAGGGGAAATTTTCCTGAATGACTGACGCAAACAATAAGATCAACAATTGGTAAATAGGACTTCATGACATTGAAGAGCTTCTGTAAGGCTAAGGACACTATCTATTATCAATAGGACAAAACATCAAACTACAGATTGGGAAAAGATCTTTACTAACTGTACATCCAATAGAGAACTAATACTGAAAATATACAAAGAACCCAAGAAGTTAGACTCCAAATCACCAAACAACTCGATTAAAGATGGGTTACATAGCTAAACAAAGAATTACCAACTGAGAAGCTTCAATAACTGAAAAGTATTTAAATGTTCATCATCATTAGTCATCAGGGAAATGCAAGTCAAAATGACCTTGGGATTCCACCTTACACCAAGCAGAATGACTAAGGTAAAAAACTCAAGTGACACTACAGGCTGGTGAGGATGTAGAGAAAGAATACTCCTTAATTGCTGATGGGCTAGCAAACTCATACAACCACTGTGGATATCAATCTATTGGTTTCTCAGAAAATTGATAATAGTTCTACCTGAACACCCAGCTATTTCATTTCTTGACATATATGCAAAATATAATCCACTAAGGACATACTATGTTCATAGTAACCTTATTTATAATAGCCAGAAGCTGGAAACAAGACAAATATCCCTTAAACAAAAAAATGGATACAGAAAATGTTGTTCAGTTACACAGTGGAGTGTTATTTGGCTATTAGAAATGAGGGTATCATGAATTTTGCAGACAAATGGAGGGAATAAGAAAATCCTGAGTGGTGTAACCAAACTCAAAAGGACATACATGGTATGTACTCAATGAGAAGTGGATATCAATGATAAAATTCAATAAGTTATGGCATAATAGGAAGCTTAACAAGAAAGAAGGTTTAAGTATGGTTATCTCAATTCCACTTAGAGTCCCATTATTAGGGGGGAGGCAAAGGGAAGGAGGAGAGAGGGGAAAGGAAGGACAGCATCAGGTATAGGAGCAGAGAAGAGAGAAGTCCAGAGGGCCAGAAGAATTAATAAAAACCTGGAACAGTGTGGCGTGGTGGGCATGGGCAACCTCTAGACAGCCCAAGTGACCTTGGATGTAAGAGTCTGCCAGGACTCAATGGGTTGACCTTACTCAAAATGCCTAACAGTGGGGAGATGGAACTTTAAGAGACCACCTCCTGTAGATAGACATGGCACCCATTTGAGGCATGGGGCCACCCACCTATCTTCAAAATTTTTTGACCCATAATTGTTCTTCTTGAAAGGCAATGCAGGGACTAAAAAGGAAACAGAGTCTGCGGGAAAGGCCATCCAATGACTGGGCAAACTTCTGATCTATCCCATTGCAGGCACCAAGCCTAACATTATTACTCATACCATGTTGTGATTTTTGACAGGGGCCTAGCATGGCTGTCCTCTGAGAGGATCTATCATCAGCTAACTGAGACAGATACAGATCTTTACAACCAACCAATGGAATGAAGTTGGGAATCACTATGGAAGAGTTAGGGGAAAGATGGAAGGAACTGAAGGGGATTGGAACCCCATCGGAAGACAACCAGTATCAACTAGCATGGATACCACAAAGCACACAGAGTCTAAGTTACCAACCAAGGAGCATACGTTCCTTGGCTTCTAGCACTAATGTAGCAGGGGACTGCCTTGTCTCTCTTCAATAGTAGAGGATGTACCTAATCCTGTAGAAATTTGATGCCCCAGGGAATGGGGATGCTGATGGGGGTGAGGTGTGGGTGAGTGCTTAGAGAGGGGAGCACCCTCTCAGGGGGAAAAGTGAAGAACTCTGGGAGGGAGAACCAGAAAGGGCAGAAACATTTGGAATGTAAATAAGTAAAATTACTTAATTTAAAAACACAGAACAAAAAAAATAAGGAAGGAATTCTATGTTTGGCCATGTGAAGTATCATTCCATGTTTACAGAAAGGCCATCACTATTTGCCTACCAATATTGGTCAAATATAAAGCCATGACCCATACTAATTCTTCTTTGAAATTTCTGGTACATTTTGTGAATGTCCGCTAATATCAGCATCCATCTCTATTCCAATCTACTATATCCAGAGCCTATTATCATGTTAACTTCTCTATTTTCAAAGTAAATGAACATTCTTCTTTCACTATACTCTAGAAGCACTTCTAATTATTCCTTTCAAAGACTAACAAAAGGTTAGTTTGCTTTATTCAACTGACCCTCTTAAGGCTTTAACCTCTCTTCTTTCTAAAATTCGGCCCCAACTAGAAAACCATTTTTCCATCATTATTTTGAACAATCTGTCTGTTTTTATGATAATACAGTGATAAGTATATTATTATAGCTCTGTAGTACAACTTGAAATCAAGAATGGTGATAACCAGATGTTCTTTTCTTATACAGGCTTGCTTTAGCTAGCTATCCCTTTTTTTCTCATAAAGTTGAATATTCTCTTTTTTATAGCTGTATTGGGATTTTTGTGGGGGTTGCATTGAATCTATAAATTATTTTTGGTAAGATGGTCATTTTTAGTATGTTAGTCCTACTGATCCATGAGCATGAGAAATCTTTCTACCTTATGTAATCTGCAGTTTCTTTCTTCAAATCTTGAAGTTTTAGAAGTAGATGTCTTTCATTTGCTTAGTTGTTCCCGGGTATTTTATATTATTTCGGGCTAATGTGAAGGATGTTTTTTCCATGATTTCTTTCTCAGTCTGTTTATCATTTGTGTATAGAAGAACTATTGATTTTTTATGAATTCATCTGGTATCCAGCCACTTCACTAAAGGTATTGCTTTAGCTCTAGGAATTCCTTCATAGAAACTTTGTGAGGTTGCTTAATATATATATCATATCTTCTTTAAGTAACGATATTTTGATTTCTTCCTTTACAATTTGTATGCTGTGGGTCTCCTTCTTGCTTGTTGTCTTAACTGCTACAGCTATAACTAAAATTGCTATATAAAACAGATATTGTGAAAGAGTGGACAGCCCTTTCCTGTTCCTGATTTTAGAGGCATTGCTTTGAATCCTCTCCATTTAATTTGATGTTGGCTGCAGTCTTGCAGTAAAGTGTCTTTGTGCATTTAAATATTTCCCTTGTATCCATGGTCATTCCAGGATTTTAATAATGAAGGAATGTTGTATTTTTTAAAAGCTATTTTCTGAATGTAATGAGGTGATTGTGTGTGTGTGTGTGTGTGTGTGTGCGTGCGTGTGTGTGTGTGTGTGTGTGGTGTGTGTGTATGTATGTATGAATTCTTTCAGCTTATTTATATTGTCAATTACACTGATTATCTAGTGTTGAACCTCCATTTCATATCTGGGAAGAAAAACCTCTCATCCATCCAACACTTTTTACCCATATTCGACATTTGACATTTTCAGGGTACCTAAGTTTTGTCTCTGCAATGACACATACATCACATGATGTCCTGATCTGACTGTCCATGACATAGAAAATTCCTCATCAACTCTGAGTTATCCGTTCATTCTAAATAAATGATAATACCTTGATTTACTCTCATTTGGTCAGTATATAGATCATTATCTATTTTCATTCACGTTTTGTATTTAAGACTAAACCTCTAGCAATGCATATTGTCATAGAGACTTGTACTATTGTGCAGTTGTCACAAAGTCAATGTATCCAGATTATATCTTTTCTTCATGATTCGGATCTGAAAACATCAGACCCTGGAGTGAGAATCCTAGAAGTCTAGAGTTTATCTCTATTATTAAAGGTCTGAGGTGAAATACTTGTGAAGCAAAAATTTTTGTAACTCATATTGTTGGTGATTCAAAGGTACTGGGCCATAATGAGCTTCATTCTACTGAGAAACCACTTCACTGTGCTGAAGCCATAATAGTGAATATGACACAAAACTTGAGCACGATTTTTCATCTTCATACAGGAAGCCAGAATTGTGAGAAGAGTCAGCCTCAGATTCTTACAGCAACACTTTCATGAATACTAACTTAGTCCATTCCAGCAGCAGAGTTACCAGTGATTGAAGAACATCTAATTAGAACCTACTGTTTATGGGTCCCATTACCTCCTATATGGCTATGTTGGAAACTATGGTTCTTTAGTCTGTGAACCTCTAAAGAATATCTGAATCAAATCCAACCTTGAAAATTAACAAACCCTCCCTCACTACCTAACCATTTGCTTCATTCCTCTTTTAAGTAATACCTGCACAAAGTATAAGTGGATGCAGGTGATGTATTCCTTGAAGAGATACCTTCAAGTACAGAGTTCAGGGGAGAAAGGCTTCAATTATAAAGGTGGGTTAAGGAAAACAGAGTGGGGATGAGAAGGCTCAATTCTATTCTTTTGTTTAAGTTGAATCCTTGGAAATCGTAGGGCATCAATTCAGCCTGATAGAGCTAAATGAGAATTCATTGAACATGTTTCTAATATGACAAATAAGAAACAAAATCTCAGAAATGTGGATACAGGGACATGACTTCTGAGGTCATTCTGAACAATTTGCCAAGTGTCATCATCTGTGAGTTTATAACATTTTGATGGTTGTGGTGTATTCTCTACACATAACCTTAGCTTGAGAACTTACCATTTGATCCCTACTTTATAGAGAGTTCTTTATAAATGTATATAAATCTATAATTTTCCCAATTGTATATTCTTTTTTGTGATCTCTTGAAAAGTCTGTGTAGATAATAGCAACATTCTCCATAGTAGTTTGTTTTAGAATTATTTTCTTGTATTCTCTATTTCAATTATAGTCATACTAGCTCTCCTTACCATCCCCGTCCTCTGAATTCAGTACTGTGAGGGCATAAAAATGTGTCATGAGTGTTGAGGAGGAGACCCTGATGTATAAGATTTGGGTATTACTATGGTTTAAATATTTTCACTTGGACACTGTTCATACTGCCAATATTTCCATCAGTTAACAGGGAATCAGGAATAAATGTGAGACACATTCTGACAAAATTGGATAGGTCTGGGGGCACATTTGCAAGATTTCTCAGGTTCTTTCCTTGGGTTCTCCACCACATTCTCTGCTGACTCACAAATCAATTTGCTTTTATGTGTTAACTTCATTACATGACTCACTGATGTTTTCCTAAAAATCAGACTTGCTCATTTGTTTCTATCTGCATCCTGTATATTTGGCTATGATTCAAATCAGTGTGCTACCCACCTACTCAGCTTTTCTGATTTGCCACTTATGCAACACCAACTCTCTGTTCCACTAAGTTGCCCAACCTTGGTTTTTGATTTACATTCATCTCTGCCACCACATCTGAGAATTACTAAGAATCCACAAAGCCTCTATACTTATTAGCTATTGTATTTAAACTCACCAGTCCATGTAAACCCTGAAATTTATTGGTTCTAGAAATAAATCCTATAGTACTTTCTTTCAAATTTTCTTTCATTCGTCTTTTTCTTTTTTCTTCTTTCTTTCTTTCATTCTTTTTTCTTTCTATTTTCTTCCTTTCTTTCTTTTGTTTGTTCATTCAAAAGGGGGTTCAATCACGTTCCTTGCAAAACAGTTTTTCTGCATGTAACGCATCCCATTTTCCATAGAAAGCTGGCAAAATGTAGAAAAGTTGGGACAGTGCCATAATAAACCAGAAAATACTAATAATTTAACTTCAAAAATACCTGTATTTTAACAATTTGACTCATCTAAAATGTCAATTTTGTGGGAGGTTTCTGGAGCATTTTCGATGAAATTTTGGACCTCCAGTTTTTTTTTTTTTATGTAAACATTATAGTACATAGTCTTAGAACATAGAAGCATTGAATCTCACTTCCCATTTCACTGTCAACATAAGAAAAATACACACTAGCTTTCCCTCTCATTGGAATTAAATTCAACTTAGAAAAGTTCAATGCATATAGTCTTTGTTCAGGCCCATTAAGGCAAGGCTTCCTTCCCCTGTCACAAAGCTAAAGTCTAAGTTCTGACTCCAGTCTAGGGAAGAACACCCACCATTATAAAGTAGCAAACAATAAAGGTGGATCTAGCTGCACCTGAACAAGGGACCATTTTTAGGAATACCACGTGACCTAACTAAAGGGAGAGGACAAACGATTCTCCAATTAATTAAAGTACTATTCTTTCCCAGAAATTCTTCCTTCTAGCAGTGACTTACAGATACATCAATCTATTCCATAAGGAAGCATTATGAAACCTCAGCGATGAAGCCTGTCTAACTTTCTACGTTGGGATTCAGAACATGAATGAATCAGTGAGTGAATCAATGAATGAATGATGTAACATGTTCTTTGAGTACATCCTTGTTAGATTCAGGCCAAAGGCTGAGCATATTTTCTCTGGAACTCTGGGCTTTGTTACTTTTTCTTTGAAACCCTCTGCTTTGGCCATGCAGCTTCCTATGTGCTCAGTGATGGCTTGTTGAAAACATGAGCCTAACCCAAAAGTCATGGCTTTATCTCTTCTTCTTACCTCTTGCCTCTGGGGTTGCAGCCAAGATTTAGAACTGGCCTACTCTGGTTTGTTTGTTTTTTCTTCAACTCTAATAAATCTGTCATTATTTTACTGAGTTTGTTCATAAATTCTATTCTTCTACTAATGAAACAAAGAAACCCCAAACATGAATGAGTTTCATTCATATATATATATATATATATATATATATATATATATATATATATTAGTTGTTATTCTTTAAATAAGTTTTAGTGTTAGTAAGAAGAATTAACTGCTTTGACTCATTTTGGTCTGCTTACATACAAAGTGTACTATAATTTCTTAAATTTCTTCTTCTCTTTGACTCAAGACACAGTTACACTCAGCCTAGTGAATAAATCATATCTTATATCTCTCTTACTTTACAATTGAGGATTTTATATCTGACCTTCCAAATAACACCTTCTCTATTTGTCTGTATCTTGGTTTCCTCTGCAGTGCTATACAGGTAGACAGAAGTGGCTATTTCATTGTAAGAAAGAGAACCACGAATATATATATATATATTGAATTTATAACTTCTCTGATTTAAACTTCTATGACATGTTTCTAAAGTGAAAATAAAGATTCCTAGTGTGATTTCAAGCTTAGATTGGAGTCTTTTAGTTCTTAAATATATACTCAATAAAATAAATACAAAGATTGATGGGTAGAAAGATATCTTAGCAGTTATGAGCTCCTATTGTTTTTGCAGATGATCTGAGTTAAGATCTCAGTATTTCCACCAAGTAGTTCATATCTGCTTGTAATTCTACAGTCAGGCAATCCCAAGCCCTCTTAATAAATATTAGGATTTTGCACATGCATGATACACATATAGACATACAAACATACAGACCTATGCATGCGTGCGCACACACACACACACACACACACACACACACATATATATATATATATAATTCAAAAAATTAAATAAATGTAGAAATTTTTATTATTTATCTACTAAAAATAACTTCCTCACTTGTGTTGCAATGTTTGAAGCTTGATAAGCATGATTCATGCTTTAAAATTTACATTCATCTCTTTCAAATCTTTTTTTGTCATTTGCTTTTTGCTTTTTATCTTTCTTTTTATTTTTTAAATAAAATTTAAAAGTATTTTTGTCCTCTAAGACATAAAAGCTTCCAGTTGGACAATGCTTTTTATCTTTTTTGAAGCAAAATTGATAAATGGGAAGTATGAGACATGTGATGTAATATATGAATGACAACATATATATAAGTACACACACACACAACACACACACATATACACACACACATACAAACACACACAACACACACATATACACACACACAACACACACACATATACACACACATACACACACAACACACACATATATACACACACACACAACACACACACATATACACACACATACACACACAACACACACACATATACACACACACAACACACACATATACACACACACAACACACATATACACACACACAACACACATACACACACACAACACACACACATATATACACACACACAACACACATATACACACACACAACACACACATAAACACACACACAGAGACAGAGAGAGGAGAGAGAGAAGGAGGATGAGGAAGGGGAGAAGGAGGAAGAAGAGGAGGAATAGGAGGAAGAGGAGGAGGAGGAAGAGGAGGAGGAAGAGGAGGAGGAATGATTTCATGTTATACTAAAAAGCCATAGTTACAAAAACAACTCAGAATTGGCACAAAAATAAGCATGAAGTTCCATGAAACAGCAGAAATCATATAGTTACAGCCACCTGACTTTGACAGTAGTACGAAAACTACACATTGGATAAATGATAACTTCTTTCACAAACGTTGCTTAAAAAATCTAGGTATCTCAATTCATACACTGAAGAAAGAAATGAGATCTACATTTTTCACGCTATACAAAATCAACTTACAATATGTTAGTCATCTCAATATAAGTACTTAAATTCAGAAACTCTTTACCAAAAACATAGGGAACACAGTTCAAGATACAGGTATAGGAAAGAACTTTTAGAAAAATGACTCATAACTCAGTAAATAAAATTAAGTGTTGCAAATTAAATAAATTGGAAAGTATTTATATCTCAAAGAATTAATTGCTTATGTGAAAAGTAGCACACAGAATGACAAAAACTCTAGTATCTGTACATTTGATAAGAGAATATTTATATTTTCTTTTTTAATTTATAAAGAACTCAAAAACTTTATGCCTTTTGATCAATATTTCCTCATTTTTATGTCTTTATACACTTGTCTTATTTAGTACTATGTCATCCAAGATTTCTTTCACACTCCTACAAACACACGCACACACACACACACACTCTCTCTCTCTCTCTCTCTCTCTCTCTCTCTCTCTCTTTCTCTCTCTCTCTCTCTCTCAAACACACAGAAACATCACATCACACTTACCTTCACCCATTCATCTTTATGGACATTTTGGTTGAATTGAAAGGATCACTTTTAACATTAACACTTTAATATGGACATGATTATGAGAGTTCGGGTATCTCCTCAAGAGAGTAGTTTCAGAGCCCGACCAACACAGATGTGGATGCTTGCAGCCAATCATCAGATTGATCATGGGGACTGCAATGGAGGAGTTATGGGAAGGACTGAAGGAGCTGAAGGGGTTTGCAACCCCATAAGAACGACAATATCAACCATCCAGACCCCCGAGAGCTCCCAAGGACTAAACCACCAACCAAAGAGTACACATGTAGGGACCCATGACTCAAGCTGCATATGTAGAGGAGGATGGCCTTATCTGGCATCAATAGGAGGGGAGGCCCTTGGTCCTGTGAAGGCTTGATGACCATGTGGTGAGAAATGCTAGGGCAGTGAGGCAGGAATGGGTGGGTGGGGGAGCACCCTCATAGAAGAAGGGGGAGTGGGTTTGGTATACAGGGTTTGCAGAGAGGAAACAAGGAATAGGGGTATCACTTGAGATGTAAATAAATAAAATAAACCAATAAAAATGAAAAATAGAGTAATTTTAAATCCAGTGAATGTGCCCTAAAATCGTCAGACCATTTGGCAATCCCATGTTATTATTTATTGTCATTAATTGCTATATTGGAGAATTACAATTCTGTTTTCTCTAAAGGATGTACAAAATCACATCTACACAGTCACTGTGCACTCTCCTTCTTTTTCCACACCCTCACCCACATTTGTTCATAATAATCATTCAAACAGGAATCAACTGATTTGTCATGGCTGTTTTACTTTGCATTTCTCCGATGATTTGTGATCCTGATCATATTTTTTGGTATTATTAACTAGTTTTGCATTTCTTGAATGTCCATTTGTCATTTGTGTATTTTTAAATTGAGTTTTTATTTTATAATGGAATCATCTGATGCCCTTATACACTTTAATTATTAAGCTCCTATTAGTTTTATGATTTGCAAATTTTTTCTCCAATTCCCTTGTTAAAATTTCACCCAACTTTATCTGTATAGAAGCTTTTAACTGTAATGAAATTCAATTTATCTCTTTGTTTTACCATTATTTTAGCTTCATGCTTTTTGGGTTTCAGGTAAAGCAAAACAAACAACATTATCAGGATGTAATTTTCTCTTTAATTTTTAATAATTGTACATGAGACAAAATTAATAAAAACATCTTATTGCTTAGAACACAATAGTTTTAGTGGGGAATAATGGTACAGGGTTGCAATGCAAGACTTGAGAACTAGAGGGATAGGATCATGACTTTGAGGTTAGCCTGGCTAAACATATACAGTCTCAAAGAGAAAAACAAAACAATAGTTTACAAGATTTTTCTTCAGAACCAATATTTTCATCCTGTTTTCTTACTGATACTATGTCTAATCATAGATTGTATTTACTGCTCATTGTACACTAGTGTATATTTCAACATCATACCTGTTACTTCAGTATGATCACTATCCTCCTATCTTTTTATATTTAACATATTGTAAAAAATATGGGATAAATTTATGTGGATAAATTACATTTGTTCCTTGCACATGTTTTCATAGTACCCTTTGTAAATGTTTTGGAGGCTACTACAGAAGAACATTTTGATTATTTTAAGTCTTTTTTAATTACATGAAAAATTAAATTAATGAAGACTACATGGTGTTCCATTCCTTGGTTCTACAGTTTAACCAACATTTGAGAAGCTACTGTGAATTGTTGCAAAACTCACTGACTCTTTGCTCTTTCCTTTTCCTGGAGAGATGTTTTCCTGCTGCAGTGTGTACAATGTGTGAAAATCCCACTCCAGAATCTTTGATACATAGAGATATTATTTTTTCTCACATATCTGTCTACTCATATCTTCTTCATAATTCAGGTTACATATTGAAATCCAGCCTTTCATATATTGTTCCATGGCCAATTCATCTACCATGCATTATTTCTGCATTGAAATTGTGTAACAAGATTACTTCACTTGGAACATTATCACTAACCATCCTATAGTTTTATTGAGATATGACATATGTCAGTATCATATTATTACAATAAAATACTACATTACTTTAAAGCAGAAACTATCACATTTTCTGTTTCTTTCTAATAACTCTATATCATTGGATTGATTACAAGATAAGCATGCAATAAAAGTACTCACTAAATTGAATTAAATCAAATTGAATTGATTCTTCTGGGTCACCAGCAATTTCTATGGCATGATATAAAGCTCTTGTACACAGAAAGAAACATACATTATCTGATGCACAATGCACAGTGGAGTTTGTAAAAAAAAATAAAGGTTTCAACGCACATCTTGTGTTACCAAGGAAAACAATGTCATTAAAAACAGAACACGAGCAGAAGTGGGAGTAACTATCGGATTTAAAGTTACCAGCTGGACTAGTTACTTTTCTCCTGCCACAATAAAAGACCATATCCAAAGCAATTTACAAAACATGTTTATTTTGATTTACTCTTCTAGAGAGATGCGAGTCTGTCATGATAAGAAGGCATGACAGTAGCCAGGCATGACATAGAAGTTACAGTAGGAAGCTGGGAGCTCAAATCTTCACCTGCAAGCAGGGAAGAGAGAGAACAAACTTGAAGTGAAGAGAAGCAGTACAATCTCAGAGCCAGCCCCTAATGATATACTGGTTTCAGCAAAGCTGCCGTACTTAAAGAGCAGGGGCAACTGAATTTAAGTGTTATACTCAGGATTATAGGTGAATACTTTTCATCTCACCGCCAACACTTGCCCTTTCCCACAGGTGAAATGATAGGAGGAAAACTGATTTCTTTTTTTTTTTTTATTAACTTGAGTATTTCTTATATACATTTCGAGTGTTATTCCCTTTCCCGGTTTCCGGGCAAACATCCCCCCCCTCCCCTTCCTTATGGGTGTTCCCCTCCCAACCCTCCCCCCATTGCCGCCCTCCCCCCATAGACTAGTTCACTGGGGGTTCAGTCTTAGCAGGACCCAGGGCTTCCCCTTCCACTGGTGCTCTTACTAGGATATTCATTGCTACCTATGGGGTCAGAGTCCTGATTTCTTATAGTTGTTTTAAAACACCGAATTCTTAAACAAAACTCCCACTGAGGAAAAGCAAAGTATAATAAGAGACAAAAAGCACCATGGTTTTGACCCTACATGTTGGTTCATTTTGCTTTCCCCACCTCCTGCAATGCTCTATTGGCTGACTCAGCTAATATCACTGAGTAAATAGATAACATCTACATGCATGCTTAAAAAGGATTGAATAGAAAAATATTAAGATATTTCACTGACTCTATCCATGATAATCATAATTACATGATTACAGAAATAAAGAAAATCATGAATGATTCTCTTAGTTCTTTTCTGGGTTACTGGATCAAAACTTAACAAAAGCAACTTAGGGATGAAGGAAGGGTTTTGTTTGCCTTGTAGTGCCAGAAGGTTATGACAGGGAACTCATGACAATAGAACCTTGATATTGATTGTATTTATTGCAAGAAACACAGAATGATACATAATTTCACCCAGCTAGCCTTTTCCTTATATGGACTAGGTACCAACTACTGGAAATAGTGTTGCAGCTTTTAGGGTGTTTCTTATTATCTGAATTAGTCTAATCTAGGAAAACTCTTATAAGATACCCCAGATTCAATTTTAGTCTAAATAATTTCTATGGCTCTATCAGTCTTGAGAATTGTTTCCTAGGTGACTCTAGACTCTGTCAAGTTAACAGTATATTTACTGTAACAGGAATGAAAATGCCTTATTGAAAAGAGTTGGTGACTCTTTTGACCATGTGTGCTTGATTCTGCTTCTAGGCCATTAGCCTTTAGATTTTACTTTTCGGTTTCTGCACCCAAAATCCATTTTTGGTCATTGTCTTATTCTACTAATTTAGGCTTATATATAGCCACTTCATATTTATCTGCTATAAATTCAGTAAATTAATTTAGTATAAGTTCTTCACTTTTGAGTTCCATGGTATGTGTATTGCTGTACTGTGGAATATGGAGAACTGACCTATGAATCATCGCCTATGACCACTTCAAGACTACTTTAAGTATTATTGCTTAGAGTCAGTGCAGACTGTCAAGCCAGAAGTGAAAGTCTCTTCTCTTTCTAACTTATTCTTGAGCTCAAAAGGTATTTCCAAACCATAGTTTTTATTGTGTTTAAAAAAAAACAACTAAAATTCCCAAGTCTCCCATGTCAGCTCCTGAAGTAACTAGAAAACCTGCCAAATATGACCTTCTTAAACAACATCTCTCTCTTTTTTTTCCAGAGGAAAACTGTAAAGATCAAGTCACAGCTGCACGTAGTACCTAATTAAACAAGTGTAAGAAAGCTGAGAAAGGTCAGGTTGTCAAAAATCATTTCTGTATCTTTACTGAATTGTATTTAAAGACTGATTGCAGCAAAGAAAATAACTCAATAAGGTCCGTGAGACTGGAATATTACATGAACTCAAGGGGCAGACTGCTTCCTGGCATATAACAGAGCATTTCAAGAAAAAAAAAAAACCTAGGAAACAAACTAAGGAATCTAAAAAGAAGAGCGTATGTGGTGGGTGAGACAGACAGCTGATATTAACATAGAGAAGAGCCTCAGTATGCCCGGGTTCAAGGAGAAACAAGACACAATTACAAAGGACATTTTTTTTAATTGCTTGAATTTCCTTTCCTCTTTAAATGAACGAATAAATGGAACAGGCTCATAAAAAGGCTCTGCTGTAAGAAGAGTCACCAATAACTATATGGGCAAGATTAAGTAATTAAGGAAAAATTAGTTATTTTATCTCCTGAAAATATTGGTAGTTGCCTGTATGTATTCCGAACTCCCTCGTGTGCATGTATTTGTCTGAGGGCCTTTGAATGTATTTTGCTTCTGTCTTACTTCTCTAGGCTATATGAACAGAAGAGAAAGAAGTGTCTAAAGAAATAACCCACAACAAACCAAAGTATGAATTCCTTGTCCTCAAAAAAGCAGCTTCTGCCTGGAGAAAAAGGTAATACGAAATATTTCTTCTGAAAGTCCACTTTATTTTTGAAGTGTTGTAAACATAAACCCACTGGGAAATGTTGAGGGGTGCTAGTTAGTAACTGAGTACAAAATTTCAGTTCAGTAAACTTCAGTCTTTTTTCAAGCCTTTTTCTCTGTCTCTGGGGATGTTATAATCTGAAAGAAAGGCTCCATGACGTTTGGGAATGACTGTATTGTTTTAGGTGAGCTGGAGTATACCTATTAGGTGTTCTTTAAGAAGAAAGATTTATGTAAGGATGAAATTATACACATGTTTCAGACACAAATTGGTGTGTGTGTGTGTGTGTGTGTGTGTGTGTGTGTGTCTGTGTCTGTGTGTGTCCGTGTGTGGGTAATTAAACTATTTCTTCATTTAGTTGATCACCAATCCTTAGGTCTTCTATACACATGGCATAATTAAAACATTCATAAACCAAACAATAATGGAGTTTATAACCTTCAAAAACAAAAACGTTACATTTTTATTACTCTGACAGGTCAGAAACCTGCCTTTTCTCTCAACCTTGAGAGTGGTGTGGATGCCATCTTGCCACGAACAACTGACAAAGTATTTGAAGTGTGCTATTGGAAGCTTAATTGCGATTTGTTGTAGTTTCTGCTCAAATTCCTCCCTGACACAGTTGATTTATTTTGCAAATCAGTGCATCTAGAGGCTGTAGTGTGTCGCATTATGGGCCTTTGATATAGAACCTTTGTTTTATAACAGGGAAAATAATTAGCTTTTGGACAAGCCTGAGTTGCGATGTCGGGTGCTATCTGTGGTGCTGAAAGAAATTATTAGCGCTGAGCTAATGAAGGCACTCAGCCAGGCTCTGCCACCTTACTAATTTGTCTCTTTGGGATTTTCACAAAATTAAAAATGAGATAAGCACAAAATGGAATGAATTTCATAAGGAAAACAGTAAATTTGTTGAAAAGATCTGTTAAGAACCTGTTTGAGCCAAATTTAGGGGAAATTGTCACTTAACCAGTTTGCCACTGGAATACTGTTTCTGTAGGGTTGAGATGAAAGTGTTGAAGCATATTTTAATTAACATCTGTATCTGAGATTTCAAAGCTTTGTTTGAAATTATCAGCAAGTTGCAGTGTCAGCAAGCGCCGCGTGTAAGTAAGGATCTAATTTCAGTCAACCCGCTTCTAGACTGCAAAGTCAATTTGCATTAAAGGCAAATTCATATGATAAGTAAAATTAAACTGAAGATAGTTTGTTTTGAAATGTACTGCTTACTACAGACTTAACTATGTTTTCATTCATTATCCTCAGAAATTTTTAAAATATGGTCTTCTGGTAGAATATCGGTTACTTCCTTAGAATTGGAACACTGGGAACTTGTATTATAACCAGTGGCACTTTTAACGTGATGCTAGTTAAGGGGGTACTTAGACTCAGTCCTAAACAAAACCAGCACCAGCTGGTTACTTTATATTTTATTAGGTTATAAAATAGCACTCAGGTATACAGCAGTAATCACAAAGCTGTGATGCTGAGAAAAATAATCACATTAAATTGACCTTCATGAATAACAAGTGAGGTTCCATTTCGCTTCATTTCTGTTCACTTTAAAACCAGCATTAGCTTTTCTGGCACATAATTTTTCATTGTTTGCTGAACACAGCTCTATTAGAATGATTCACTGTCTTTAATATTAGTGATTATGGTACATTTCAATTACACAGTGTGTTATATAGTTTGTGGCATTACTCTCCACATCCCTGCTATTTGACTCTGCTGGAAAAGATTGAATGCAGCAAGATGGGGAGCCATTCAGTGTTGAGGGGAGGAAAGACCCTTGTAAAGGGTGATAAGGTAATCTGGAGAGACATTCATCCATAAGAAAACTTCCCAAATTTACAAGCTAGAAGGATGAGATGGTATCACTTATTCATGTCATTTAATATGTAGTAAAGCAATCTGTAGCTATACAGCATTTATACATATACATGTATAATTTATATATATATATATATACATATATATATTCTATATCAGTTTAGTGGTGACATAACTTACATACAATAAAATCATCCATTTTAAAGATTAATTTTTATTTGTTAAAAGTGTGTGTGTGTGTGTGTGTGTGTGTGTGTCCACATTTGGTTAGGTTCTAAGGAGGCTAAAAGAGGGCATTAAATTCCTTGGAGATAGGTTTACAGGACGTTGTGAGCCATGCAACCTAACTGCTGGGAACTGAACTTAAGTTCTTTATAACAGCAGTATATGTTCTTAACCACTGAACCATCTCTCCAGTCTCCCTTAATTTTCACTTCAAATGTTTATTCCAAAGAACTTGATAAAACATATGTTCCCAAAACCTTTCTAGCAAATAATAAAATTATTTCTTCTATCCCTTAATGTGCTTTTGAATATAGTTTTGAAATTCTATAACTTTATATAAATGGAATTCCCTGTCATGTTTCATAAATTCATAAATCATATTTTGGTTGTAGCAATTTATTTTCTACTTTAGATATCATCATGTATACACTAAATAAGATGATACATTCATGAATCAATTTTATGCTAATTTTGACATTGTGGATTTTAGTATTTTAGATCTTTGTATGGGGATATATGTTCTCATCTGTGTCAAAGGCTAGAATTTCAAATACTGACTCATATGCTAAGAATGTGATAAATTATTTGAGAAATTTAAAATATGAAAACCATTTTCGATTCTATCAATTTTATGTTTCTTGCTGTTATCACACATTATAACTAACATTCTATATTGCTAGACTGTTTAATAATACTTATTCCTTTATGGTTAATATCTACTTATAACTAAGTACATAACATGTGTGTCTTTTTAGGTCTGGGTTACCTAATTCAGGATAATATTTTCTAGTTCTATTCATTTGCCTGCAAATATCATGGTGCCCTTGTTTTTTATAGCAAAGTGGTATTCCTTTCTAAATATACTACAGTTTCTTCATCTATTCTTCATTTGAGGGACATATGGTTTGTTTACTGTTTATAGCTATTATGAATAAAGCTGCTATAAAGATACTTGAACAAGTATAACACAAGGAGCAGAGTTTGAGGTGTCAATGTTGCCTGTCATTTCTTGTTCTCTCTTCTCTATATTCTGTTTTAAGTTCAAGATGTGAGCTCTCAATTCACTTTTCCAGCCTCTATGCCCATATGCTCGGCTATCATGGATTCTATCCTAATGAACTTTTTCTTCTATAAGTTGCCTTGATCACATTTTCACAGCAACAGATAAGTAGCTAATAAACGTACAAGCGGATCCACCTGTTTATGTCTTACAATCTTTTTTCTTTATGGTATACACCCTCTGTGGCATGTCTTGTCCTTCACAGAAGGGAAGGACATTCTACTTAGCATTATTCCTTGGTCCTTGCTTCAAGCATACTGGCCTTTTCATTTTTTATTGGTTATTTTATTTATTTACATTTCAAATATTATCTTCCTTCCCGGTTTCCCCTCCTAACCCATCCCCTCACCCCTCTGTTTCTACAACGGTGTTATCCAACCCACCCACCCGCTCCCACCTCACCACCCTGATTGCCTACAGTGGGGCATCAAGCCTTCACAGGACCAAGGGCCTCCCTCCCACTGATGCCAGATAAGGCCATCCTCTGCTACATATAAAGCTGAAGACAGAGTCCTTCATGTGTATTCTTTGACTGATGGTTAAATTCCTGGTAGCTCCCTTGGAGTCTGGTTGGTTTTTATTGTTAATCTTCCCATGGGGTTGCAAATGCCTTCAGCTCATTTAGTCCTTACCCTAACTCCTCCATTGTGGTCCCTGGGACTCAACCACCTAAATCTATCGCAGAAATTGTCACACAAACTGCCACATTGCTTATGTTTGAGAAGAAAAATATCCAAAACCAGAGGCATTGAGCCACCTTGAAGCTGAGCATTTTAAGAACACTGATCAATTTCTGATTTCAAGACATAAGGCACTCTCAAACACCATTTCTAACTGAATGAATCAGTAAGCTCAAGGATAATGCAAAAAGAATTAATTGGAGACACTTTCATCCAAAAGGATTGCAAAAGCTTCTTCTGGGTATATGCCCAGCGGTGGTATAGCTAAGTCTTCAGGAAGAACTATTTCCAATTTTCTAGGAATAGCCAGGCGGATTTTGAGAGTAGTAGTACCAGCATGTATTCCCACCAGCAATTCAGAAGTGTTCTTTTTTCTCCACATCACCTCCAGCATCTGTTCTCACATGAGTTTTTGACCTTAGCAATTCTGATTGGTATAAGGTGGAATCTCAGGGTTGTTTTGATTTGTATTTCCATGATAACTAAGGATGTTGAACATTTCCTTATTGCTTCTCAGCCATTTGAGATTCCTCAGTTGAGAATTTTCTGTTTAGTTCTGTAACCCATATTTAAATAAGGTTATAAGGTTCTTTGGAGGCTAACTTCTTGAGTTCTTTGTATATTTTGGATGTTAGCCCTCTATCAAATGTATGGTTGATAAAGATCTTTTTCCAATATGTGGGTTGCCATTTTGTACTATTTACAATGTCCTTTGCCTTGAAAATGGGCTTTTCACTATTTAGAGTTCCCATTTGTCAATTGTTGATCTTAGAGCTTAAGCTGTTGATGTTCTATTCAGGAATTCTTCCCTGTGCCAATGTATTCGAGGTTCTTTACCATTTTCTCTTAAATTAGAGTCACAGTATTTGGTTTTATGTGGAGGTCCTTTATCAGTTTAGACTTGAGCTTTGAATAAGGAGATTAGAATGCATCAATTTACATTCTTCAACATGCCAACTACCAGTTCACCCAGCACAATTTATGGAAAATGCTGTCTTTTTTTCCACTGGACAGTTTTGGCTCTTTGGTTAAACATCACATGACCAAGAGTGTATGGGTTGTTTTCTGAGTCTTCAGTTCTTTTTTTTGGGGGGGGGTTATATTTTATTTATATTTTGAATGATATTCCCCTTTCCTGATATTTCCTTTCCTATATAAGCCCCCTATTCCATTTCCCTCCCCCTTCGTCTATAGGGTGTTCCCCCTCCCCAACCAAACTACTTCCTGCCTCCCTGCCCTGATATTCTCCTGCACTGGGGGGGTCCAGCATGGCAGGACCAAGGGCTTCTCCTCTCATTGGTAGCCAACAAGGCCATCCTCTACTACATATGTAGCTGGAGCCATGGGTCTGTCCATGTATACTCTTTGGGTAGTATTTTAGTCCCTGGGGCCTCTGGTTGGTTGGTATTGTTATTCTTATCATGTTGCAAGGTCCTTCAGCACTTTCAATCCTTTCTCTAACTACTCCAATGAAGAACTTCTTCTCAGTTCAATGGTTTGCTGCTAGCATTCAGCAATTTATTTGTCATGCTCTGGCTGAGCCTCTGAGGAGACAGCTTTATCAGGCTCCTTTCAGCATGCACTTCGTGGTTTCATCAATATTGTCTAGGTTTGGTGGCTGTACATATATGGGCCACATGTAGTGCAGGCTCTGAATGGTCATTCCTTCAGACTTTGCTCTAAACTTTGCCTCCATATCCCCTCCTATGGGTATTTTTGTTTTCCCTTTTGAGAAGGAGTGAAGCATCTACATTTTGGTCATCCTTCTTCTTGAGCTTCATGTGGACTGTGGATTGCATCTTGAGTAATTAGAGCTTTTGGGTTAATATCCACTTATCAGTAAGTATATAGCATGCATGGGTTTTCTGTGATTGGTTTACCTCACTTAGGTTATTTTCTAGTTCCATTCATTTGCCTAAGAATTTTATGAAGTCATTATTTATGATAGCTGAGTAATAATCCATTGTGTATATGTACCACATTTTCTGAATCCATTCCTCTGTTGAAGGGCGTATGGGTTCTTTACAGCTTCTAGCTATGAACATAGTAGAGCATGTGTCTTTGCTGTATTTTGGAGCATCATTTGGGAATATGCCCCAGAGTGGTATAGTGGGGTCCCAAGTTAGTGCAATGTCAATTTTCTGAGAAACCTCCAGACTGATTTCCATAATGGTTATACCAGTCTGCAATCCCACCAACAATGGCATCTTTTGTCACCTGAGTTTTTGATCTTAGCTATTCTGAATGGATCGAGATGTAATCTAAGTGTTGTTTTGATTTGCATTTTCCTGATGTTGGACATTTCTTTAGGCACTTCTCAGCCATTCGATATTCCTCAGCTGAGAATTCTTTGTGTAGCTCTGTACGCCAGCTTTTAATAGTGTTATTTGACTCTCTGGAAACTATCTTCTTGAATTCTTTGTATATATTGGATATTAGCCCTCTATCAGATGTAGGGTCGTAAAGAACTTTTTCCAATATGTTGATTGCCATTTTAATAACAGTTTCCTTTGCCTTACAGAAGTATTGCAGTTTTATGAAGTCCCATTTGTCCATTCTTGAACTTAGAGCATAAGCTATTGGTGTTTTATTTAAGAAAATTTACCCAGTGCCCATGTATGTGAAGCTCTTCCTACTCTTTTTTTTTGTTAGGTTGAGTGTATCTGGTTTTATCTAGAGGTCCTGTATCCACTTGGACTTAAGCTTTGTACAGGGTGATAAGAATGGATAGATTTGCTTTCTTCTATATGCTGACCTCCAGTTGAACCAGCACCATTTGTTGAAAATGCTATCTTTTTTCCACTGGATGGTTTTACCTCCTTTGTCAAAGGTAAATTGACCATAGCTATGTGGGTTCATTTCTGGGCCTGCAATTCTATCCCATTTATCTACTTGCCTGTCTCTGTACCAATACCATACAGTTTTTACCACTATTGCTCTGTAATACAGCTTGAGGTCAGGGATGGTAATTCTCCCAGAAGTTCTTTTATTGTTGAGGATAGTTTTGCTATCCTAGGTTTTTTTTGTTATTGCAAATGAATTTGTTAATTGTTCTTTCTAACTTTATGAAGAATTGAATTGGAATTTTGATGGGAATTGCATTGAATCTCGAGATTTCTCTTGGCAAAATGGCCATTTATGCTATATTAGTCCTGCCAATCCATGAGCATGGGAGATCTTTCCATCTTCTAAGATCTTCAATTTCTTTCTTCGGACAATTGAAGTTCTTTTCATCCGGATCTTTCACTTGCTAGTCATGCCCAGATATTTTTTGTTATTTGTGACTATTGTGAAGGCTGTCATATCCCTAATTCCTTTCTCAGCCTGTGTATCCTTTGAGTAGAGGAAGCTACTGATTTGTTTCAGTTAATTTTATACCCAGTCATTTTGCTGAAGTTGTTTATCAGGCTTAGTATTTCTCTGGTGGAACTTATGGGGTCACTTAAATGTACTATCATATCATCTGAAAATAGTGATATTTTTACTTCTTCCTTTACATTTGTATCCTTTTGACCCCCTTTGTTGTCTCATTGCTCTGGCTAGAACTTCCAATACTGTATTGAATAAGTAGGGAGAGAGTGGGCAGCCGTGTCTAGTTACTGATTTTAGTAGGATTGCTTCATGTTTCTCTCTATTTTGTTTCATGTTGGCCTCTGGTTTGCTGTATATTGTTTTTACTATGTTTAGGTATGGGCTTTGAATTCCAATATTTTGATATTTCCAAAACTTTTATCAGGAAATGCTGTTGAATCTTGTTAAATGCCTTCACAGCATCTAATGAGATGATCATTTTTTCCCTTTGAATTTGTTTATATAGTGAATTACATTGATGGATTTCTGTATATTTAACCATCCCTGCATCCCTGGAATGAAGCCTATTTGATCATGATGGACGATTGTCATGATGTGTTCTTGGATTCAGTTTGCAAGTATTTTATTGAGTATTTTTCATTGAAATTCATAAGGGAAATATTTCTGAATTTCTCTTTCTTTATTGGGACATTATGTGGTTTAGGTATAAGCATAATTCTCACTTCATAAAAGGAATTGGGTAGTACTCTTTCTGTTTCTTTTTTGTGGAATAGTTTGGACAGTATTGGAATGAGGTCTTTTATGAAGGTCTGATAGAATTCTGCTCTAAACCCATCTGGTCCTGGGCTTTTCTTGGTTGGGAAACTTTTACTTTTTTTTTTTTTTGGCCAACCCCAACTCAGTTTGTTGTTGTTGTTTTGTTTTGTTTTGTTTTCCTCCATCTTTATTAGCTTGGGTATTTCTTATATACATTTCAATTGTTATTCCCTTTCCAGGTTTCCAGGCCAAAATATCCCTAACCCCTCCCCCTCCCCTTCTACATGAGTGTTCCCCTCCCCATCCTCCCACAATTACTACTCTCCCCCCAACAATCACATTCACTGGGGGTTCAGTCTTGGCAGGACCAAGGGCTTCCCCTTCCACTGGTACTCTTACTAGGCTATTCATTGCTACCTATGAGGCTGGAGCTCAGGGTCAGTCCATGTATAGTCTTTGGGTAGTGGCTTAGTCCCTGGAAGCTCTGGTTGGTTGGCATTGTTGTTCATATGGGGTCTCAAGCCCCTTCAAGCTCTTTCAGTCCTTTCTCTGATTGGTAGGGAAACTTTTAATAACGCTTCTATATTTTTAGAACTGGCTAGATGGTTTATCTGATCTTGATTTAACTTGGTTCCCTGATGCCTGGCTTGAAAAATTATCCATTTCATCCAGATTTTCTAGTTTTCTTGATATAGGCTTTTTTATTAGACTCTGATGACGTTCTTTAATTTCCTCAGAATCTGTTGTTATGTTTCCCTTTTCATTTCTGTTTTTGTTAATTTGGATATACTCTCTGTTCCCTCTGGGTAATCTGGCTAAAAGTTTATCTATTATGTTGATTTTCTAAAAGAACCAGGTCCTGGTTCTGTTGATTCTTTGTATTGTCCTTTTCGTTTCTACTTGGTTGATTTCTGCCTTGAGTTTTATTATTTCTTGCCTTCTACTCCTGGAATGTATTTGCTTCCTTTTGTTCTAGAACTTTTAGGTATGCTGTCAAGCTGCTAATGTGTGGTCTCTTCTGTTTCTTTTTGTAGGCACTCAGAGCTATATTTTTTTTTCTCTTATCACTACTTTCATCGTGTTCCATAAGTTTAGGTATGTTGTGCCTTCATTTTCATTAAATTCTAGAAAGTCTTTAAATTCTTTCTTTATTTCTTCCTTGACCAAGATTTCATTGAGTAGTATATGTGGGCTTTCTTTTGTTATTTTTGTTATTGAAGACCAGCCTTAGTCCATGGTGATCTGATATGATGCATAGGATTGTTTCAGTCTTCTTGTATCTTTTGAGGCCTGTTTTGTGACTGATTATATGGTCAATTTTGAAGAAGGTACCACGAGGTGCTGAGAAGATGGTATATTCTTTTGTTTTAAGATGGAATGTTTTATAAATATCTGTTAAAAATATTTGTTTCATGACTTCTGTTAGTTTCTCTATGTCTCTGTTTAATTTCTGTTTCCATGATCAGTTCATTGATGAGAGTGGGGTATTGAAATCTCCTACTATTATTGTATGAAGTACAATGTGTGCTTTCAGCTTTAGTAAGGTTTCTTTTATGAATGCAGATGCCCTTGCATTTGGAGCATAGATATTTAGGATTGAAAGTTCATTTCTGTGGATTTTCCTTTAACGAGTTGGAGTTCTTATCATACAGATTTTTCACTTGGTTGTCAGGTGTCAGAGCTAGATATTTTATATTATTTTTGAGTATTGTAAAGGATGTCATATCCTTAATAGGTGTTTTGGGGAGAGGAAACTGTGAAGGGGGGATAATATTTGTAATTAAATAAAATGATCAATTAGAAAAGAAAAAGTATGATAACAAGAAGAAACATATGTAGAAGAATATAATGCTATATTTGTCTTCAATGAAAATTGGGAATTTTATATTTCAATGTAATTCAGGTATACAAAAATTTTTTTTTGCTGTTTTATAACAGATCCACACTTATAACATTATAAAAGCAGATTTCACGCTCCTTTTTTTTTTTGCCTAGAATTGGGTATGGAGGAATGTTCCTGAGGACATGTCAGGTATGGTGTGTAAGTTGGGCGTATGTGAGCTCCATACGTGCACCTCTTATAATTATATTGATATTTAGCTAATTACAACAGTACATTTTTCATTGTCTTAGCTAAATGTTGCATATTGGGTAATTAATAAAGAGAAGTTTATGAATTTACAGAGAAAAATAGATAGTTGAGCACGTGTCCTTGTAGTAAGGTAAAACATCTTTTGTGTTTATGCACAGGAATGTTATAGCTTGGTCTTGGGGTAGAACTATTCTCAGTTTTTTTAAGAAACCGCAATATTGATTTTCCATTTCCAGGTTTGCACTCCAACCAGCAATGGAGTAATTTTACCCTTTTGTATACCGCCTTGCCAGCACAGGCTGTTACTTGAATTTTTGATCTTCTCCATTCAAATGGTGGTAATATAGACTCTTATTTTGATTTGCATTTCCATGATAAGTAAAGATAATTAATATTTCTTTAAATGCTCCCTTGCCATTAGAAATCCATCTGTTGAGAATTCCATTAGGTTCTAAACCCCTTTTTTATTTGAGTTATTTGTTTTGTGGTACATAATTCCTTGAGCTCTGTATATATTTTGCATATCAGCCCTCAGTCCAATGTAGGGTTAGTGAAGATATATTCCTTTTTATAGTCTGTTGTTTTGTCCTTTTGATAATTCTCATTGCCTTATAGAAGCTTTGCTATAAAGGTAGATTTTATTTTCTCAGATGAAGGGATGAGATTAGAGCCACATCCAAATTGTGCAAATACACATCTTGGACTGAGCCTAGTGTATTTCTTTCTCTGTACTATCACTTGCCCTAGCCTGGAAGCTTCTAGCCTCCATATAATTTAGTCATCCAAGCTAACTGATTCAATTTTTCTTTCTGAAAGAAAAGCATTTGATTGAATTGCTTTCCTTGGATTGATACTAATTCAGACAATACGTTAAAATTGTCTGGCACCACAATTCCTTGTCTGACTTCTTCTTTCTTCACCTATGTCTAGTCTGATCTTTCTCTGCAAACAGTCTCTGTAAAACTGTCCCTGTAAATTCACTAGAAACACACACACACACACACACACACACACACACAGAAAGAGAGAGAGAGAGAGAGAGAGAGAGAGAGAGAGAGAGAGAGGGAGAGACAGAGAGAGAGAGGGGAGAGAGAGAGAGAGAGAGAGAGAGAGAGAGAGAGAGCGCTTTTCCTTCCTGTGCTATTTTCATGAGAGCTAGGCATATTCTAACTCTGACCCATTCTGTCAAATCTATCTCTGATTCATCACTTTGTTTGCTCTTCAATTAGAGGTCACTTTCAAATATAGTATCTACTCACTTGTAAGTGGGTATTAGCCATAAAACAGAGAATAACTATGCTCCAACCACAGACACAAAGAATCTAAATAAAAGGAGGACCCAAGGGAGCATGCTAGAATATCACTGAGAACAAGAAATAAAATAGACATTTTGGGTGAATGGAGGTGGGGGACTGGTTAGGAAAGGAGGTGGAGAAGGACCAGGAGATAGGGTATACATGTTGGAGGTCCATCTGTGGCTCTGAATACTGTACTTTCTCCTTTTCAGTGTCCAGACATTGCTGCACCCAAGGCTGGATGAATGAAGTAGAGGCCAGAATGGGTAGACTTCTACAAGATCCTGGTTTAGTTAGGCATGAGAACAGGGGTGCGGCTGAGAAGGAGAATGTTTTCTTCTAGGATCTGAGTGTTGCTGCTCTTTTAAGCAAATGTCTTCTCTGATGCTCTTCAATGAAACAGCTCTCTTAAACAATCTTAGTTTGTGTATACCTTTATTCAGGGTAAGGTAATATGAATATACATTATTTACATTTACACACCTTAGAGAGTTGGAAAGAGTTTTCAGGGTAAATGTAAAACATTGGTTGTTGTTTTAAAGTTCTGTGAATACCTCATTTGCATGGAGAGGCATTCCAGGAATACCAGGTTCTTACTGAGCATGTTCTTATTTTGGGTGGGGATTGAACTCTTAGGTCTGCCAAGGGCAACTGCATCTTCCCCAAGAATAAAGTGTAGCGGTTTGGGCATGCCAGGCAATGTCACAGAAGGGAAAGCCCTGCTGATAAAGGCTGTCCTCCATTTTGCACTGAGCTCAGAGATAAAATCAGGCCATGCCAGACTTTGACCTTATTTACCAGGATTCCTCAGAAGGAGGTATCAAGTATGGGGAAGACTGAGGGAGAGAGAACTTGATCATAAAACTGGGATTTGTTGAGGGGGCCTCTCTGGTTTAGAAACCTAGGACAAGGAGAACTCCAATTAACCTATGAGGGTGACCTAGCAATAGGGAATATGAAACCTGACATGGAGATTTCCTGAAACCAGGCAACAAAAACTTCAATCCACAATCTTTCCTGCCTACAAGATGTGCAGAGATAAAGATGAAACAGAAATTGAGGGAATGACCAAACATAGACTGGCCCAACTTATGACCCATGCTATGAAAGAGAGCCTATCACTGACATTCTTAATGATTTTTTTTTCCTATACTTACAGACAAGATCACAGCAAAAATGTCCTCTGAACAACTTCGCTCAGCAACTGATGGAAACAGATGCAGACACCCACAGCTGAATGTTATGTGGATCTTGGAGAACCCTGTGAAGGATGGAGAGGAACGATTGGAGGAACCAGTGGGGTCAAGGACACTACAAAATAAAAACAAAGAAAAAACAACAACAACAACAAAAAAACAACCAACCTACCAACCAATCAAACAAACAACAAAACTACAGAATCAAATTGCCTGGGCCCAGAGGGGCTCAGAGAGACAAAACCACCAACCAAACATGCGTGGGATGGATCTAGAACCCCTACATCTGTAGACAGATATGCAGATTGGTCTTTATTTGAGACCCCTAGCAACTGAAGCAGGGGCTGTCTCTGACTCTGTTACTTGCCTTTGCACCCCATTTTTCCAGTTGGTCTCCCTTATCTAGACTCAATAAAAGAAGAAAAGGTGCACCTAGTCCTACTACACCTTGATATGCCAAGACATGTTGTTATCTATGTGAACATCCCCTTTTCTGAATAAGAAGGAGGGAGGAAAGGGAGAGAGACTGGAAGGAGAGATGGGAAGGGAAGCTTCTATCCTACATAAAGTAGATTAAATAAGTTAAATTATAATTTCTGTTCCTGGTGTATGTTTGTGCTTTGTTATAATTTCAAAATTAGCTTTGATAATAACTATTGATACTCAGTATGTTATTTTTGTCAAAAGTTGCGTGTTTGGGGCTGGAAAGAAGATTCAGAAATTAAGAGCATGCTTTCTTTTACTCATTGGATATTTTAGTTATTTACATGTCAAAAGTTACTCCTTTCCTGGTTTCAGCTCAACAAACCCCCTATTCCATTAACTTCCCCTACTACTATACTATGAAAGTGCTCATCCACCCACCTACCCACTCCCACCTTAGTGCTCTGGCATTCCCGTACACTGGGGCATTGAGCCTTCACCCGACCAAGGGACTCTCCTCCCATTGATATCTGACAATGTATCCTCAGCTACGTATGGAGCTGGAGCCATGGGTTGTTCCATGTGTACTCTGGTTGGTGCTTTAGTCTCTTGGAGCTCTGGGGAAGGATCTGGTTGTTTGATATTGTTGTTCTTCCTATGGGGTGACAAAACCCTTCAGCTCATTCTGTCCTTCCCCTACCTCCTCTATTGTGGTCCCTGTGCTCAGTTCAATGGTTGACTGCGGGCATCTGCCTCTGTATTTGTCAGTAAGTACTTCTTGGCATCAGCAATAGTGTTTGGGTTTGGTGTCTGTATATGGGATGGATACCCAAGTGGGAGGGGGTGTCTCTGGATGGCCTTTCCTACATTCTCTGCTCCATACTTTTTCCCTATATGTATTTCCTTTATGTAGGAGCTATTCTGTGTTAAAAATTGGAGATGAGTGGTGGTCCATCTCCCAACCAAGGGCCATGTCTAATCTCTGGATATGGTCTCTTCAGGTTCTATCTCTCCTTTGTTGGGTATTTCAGCTAATGTCATCTGCGCTGGGTCTTGGAACCTCTTGCTTTACTGACATCTGGGACTTTCTGGTGGGTACGCCTAGGTCCCAGCATTCATGCCGGGTAGCTCAGGCCTGCCTATGGATTCAGCTCCCAGGGATCCATGGCCTCTTCTGGCCTCTACTGTCATTTTCATGGATGAATACATACACATACATATACATACAAATGAAAAATAAAAAGAGTAAGATTATTTACATTACGTTCCCACCTGTGAGGTTATTTATTTTTACTACTGAGTTGTAGAAATGTTCCTAATATTTTCTATTGGAAAAACAGGTCATTCCAATATTTTCCAAAACGTTAATATTTTTGAGAAGTCATGTAAACTTAAGGCTTCAAATGATCTTCAACATTGAATTCCTGTAATTGACTACTCTTTTTGTGCAAAGGAAACTTTATGTGTTCCAAAATTTTAAAGTCTTTTCTTTTTAATTTCATTACATTTTCATGTATGGGTTTAGAAGTGAAACCTCACCCTAATTTAAGGAAATTCTTGTCTAGTTTTAGGTTGCTGAGAACGTTTCTCATTAAAGAACATTGACTTTTATCAAAGCATTGTTTTTGCATCTGTTGGGAAGTTTCTGTTAATTTTCTCTGTTCTATTAATATGGTAATTGTGTTGATTCTTTTACAAATGTCAAAGAAATCTCAGATTCCTCACTAAATTTGGTTTTATAATATTGCCTCATCTTCCTTATGCATTGCTAGGGTGGATTTGCCACACAGCCAAATGCTCTATTTTGGAGTAGATTTTTATTTTACTTTTCTTGCAATACATTTGTGTGTGTGTGTGTGTGTGTGTGTGTGTGTATTTTTTCAAAAATAGCGTTTCATGTAGTCAGAGATGCACTTACTGTATATTGGAGAATGAATTTGAGCCTCTCATGTCCCTGAGTTATGCTAGTATTAAAGTAGCATGCAAACAGAGTCAGCATTAGGAGATGCTGGATGCAACACAAGGCTTCCTTTGTGTTAAAATGCACTCTACTTCCTAAACTAGATATCCAGCCAGTCTGCCATTATCTTAAAGAATCCTTATGTGATGGAAATGTTTCTTTCTTGTTTACTTAGATAATTTTGTTAATAACAGCATTATCAGCATTAAACTCTTGAAAGTGTTCATCCATGTATTTATATTAAAAATCCTTGACATTTACATATTCATTCAGAGAAATGTTTAAATCAAGTATGAATTTCTTTTTATATTTTGCATTCACATTTTTTTTTGCTTGGGGTAAAGTTCATCATTTTGTACTTCTAAATATTTTATCCATTTCATGTAAATTGACAAGTTTTTGGCTGAAAATTATTTATAATAGATTTTGTTTTGTATTTCAGATGTGTGACCTATGTTGAAATTATTCATCTCTTTCTCCTTTAATTCTTGACTCATACAGTCCTTTTCCTAGTGTTATTTTCATTTTTAAGAAGAAAATTATGTTGCATGGGTTTTTCTTAGTTTAAAGATTTAAGAATATTCTGTTTTAATTAATCCCTATTTTTTTCATTTGTTTTTTCTACTAGTTTTTTATACTGGCTTTGATGAATGTCCCCTCAGAGTTCATACATGAAAGATAGAGCTGGTAGTGTAATGGTTTGATAGGCCAAAGCTGTCAGCCCCAGTCTGATGACCTGAGTTCAGTCCATGGAACTCACATTAGAAGGAGAGAAGCAGCAACACGATTTCCAGGGTTCTGCACATACAGATATTACAGACACAGAAAGTGGTATTAAATTTAAATATTAAAGTATTTAAAGGCATGCACAAATGGTATTTATTTAATGATGTGGGCTTTATTTTTTTTTCTTTTTTTTTTTTTTCGGAGCTGGGGACCGAACCCAGGGCCTTGCGCTCGCTAGGCAAGCGCTCTACCGCTGAGCTAAATCCCCAACCCCAATGATGTGGGCTTTAAAGTGATAGGTTCCTATAGAAAGTCTTCAGACTTTGAGCAGAAAAAAAAATTCTCACAATTTCTGTCTGCTTCCTTGCTAAATTATTGATTTTAAATACTTCTTTACTACCACTTATATTTAAGAACATGATTTTATTCTAAACTCCCTATATCTGTAATTCACAAAATTTTACTTTACCTTTTATTCCCACTATGTTTTCAAGGTGTACTTGTAATATGTTACAAAAAAATGTTGTCTTTAATATCCATGTAGTTATGGGATTTGAAGATGCATTTTGTTCTTGATTTATATTAATTTCTATTACTATTAGAGCATATACTTAATACAATAACAACATTAAAATGCATTGAGATTCATTTGCATATTTTTCTTGACTTTGTAAAGAAATAAATGCAAACTGAAATTATCACATAATTTACATTATCAAGTCGCTCAATTTTGCATTGAATTTTTATTTATTTTAATTCCTTAAAAAGTTATTACTCTGAAAAATAAAAATTGAAAGTTTACTAGAGATTAATTTATTCTTTTAGTTATTTCTGTATTTTATATTTGTATATGATACTTAGGCAAGTTGAGAATTTTTTTTTTAATTTTACAGAAAACTATATGGTAAAGGTAGTATGTTCTAAAAGCTCTAATCTGATATTTGTTCACTATTCTAGCTTCTTTACATTCAATGTTTGCATGAGATATTTTCCAACACAATTTTATTTTTAAATCATGTAACTTATTTTTCTTGTTGTATAATGCACTTAGACCAGTCCTGTGTCTGTTAAAAACTGAATTTTAAATAACTGTCTAGGTTGTTCATTCATGTGTTTCTGTGGATTTGAAACACAGGTCTCTAATATTGGAAGGCCTTTACCTACTAGCCTATCTTCTCCTCCTTGTATAATATATTAAATCACTGATTAGCTAACCACATTTTAAAATTCTTTTTCAACTAGAATTCTGCTATTAGATTTATATTCCTCCTTGTAAAATCTGTCATTATTCTTTGAAACAATTACAAAAATGAATGTTTTTGGAAGAAAATTATTGGAATTTTGATATTCATGTAAGGAATAGATTTCTAGCTTCTATATAGATGTTTCATGTGTATGCATACATAAATACATGTGTGATTATCCTGATTTAGACATATGTGATTTTTCTTTCTGAGGTATCTCATCAAGCAAAACATACTTATGGCCTTGCTTTAAAAAATGGTTTGAGATACTCTCTTCTATAAGTTTAAGAAAAACTATCTTAGGCATATACCCAAAAGATGCCCCAACATATAACAAAGACACATTCACTATGTTCATAGCAGCCTTATTTATAATAGCCAGAAGCTGGAAAGGACCTAGATGCCCTTCAACAGGAATGGATACAGAAAATGTGGTACATCTACACAATGGAATATTACTCAGCTATCAAAAACAATGACTTTATGAAATTCATAGGCAAGTGGATGGAACTGGAATATATCATCCTGAGTGAGGCAACCCAACCACAGAAAAACACACATGGTATGCACTCATTGATAAGTGGCTATTAGCCCAGATGCTCAAATTACCCTAGATGCACAGAACATGTGAAACTCAAGAAGGATGACCAAAATGCGAATGCTTCACTCCTTCTTTAAAAGGTGAACAAGAATACCCTTGGCAGGGAATAGGGAGGCAAAGTTTAGAACAGAGGTGGAAAGAACACCCATTCAGAGCCTTCCCCACATGTGGCCCATACATATACAGCCACCAAACTAGATAAGATGGATGAAGCAAAGCAGTGCAGGCCGACAGGAACCGGATGTAGATCTCTCCTGAGAGACACAGCCAGAATACAGCAAATACAAAGCCAGATGCCATCATTAAACCACTGAACTGAGAATGGGACCCCCGTTGAAGGAATCTTAGAAAGGACTGAAAGAGTTTGAAGGGGCTTGAGACCCAATATGAACAACAATGCCAACCAACCAGAGCTTCCAGGGACTAATCCACTACCCAAAGACTATACATGGACTGACCCTGGGCTCCAACCTCATAGGTAGCAATGAATAGCCTAGTAAGAGCACCAGTGGAAGGGGAAGCCCTTGGTCCTGCCAAGACTGAACCCCCAGTGAACGTGATTGTGAGGGAAGGGCAGTAATGGGGGGAGGATAGGGAGGGGAACACCCATATAGAAGGGGAGGGCAAGGGGTTAGGGGGATGTTGGCCTGGAAACCAGGAAAGGGAATAACAATCAAAATGTAAATGAGAAATAGGCAAGTTAATAAAGTTAAAAAAATATTTGGGAGTGATTGGCATTTATCTCATTAATGTCTAGCATATCGATTGAGAGTACAGTAACTAGTGGCTTTGCCAACTAAGTATTAATTTTTTTTATGCATTATTCTCACATTTTGGGACATTTTCCCCTCTGAAATTATTTTTGGATTTTCTGCAATACATATTAAATTTCATTGGTCTTTTTTTTATTTGTTTTATTAGTTTCTAAGAAAAAATCTTATAAATATTTTCATTTTAAATTTTACAGTCTTCATATCATTTAAACACCTATTTTTTGTGAAAAGCTATCATGTAGTACAAATGGACTTGGAGCTCTGATCCTTTACTCAAAATCTCCTGAGTGCTGACTGCAGGGATGTGAAAATGGACCTCCACCGCAAAAATCCTTTTCTTTTTTTTAAATGCTGGATATTTATCATAGAATTCTGCTCTAGTATATGACACCCTTGTGTGACATCTCTACTTGTAAGTATTTCCTTGGAAAGTTATTGCTATAATACTGAATATAGTTATCAGACAAAATGAGGAGTTCTCATTCTTAATAAGTGGCCTTTTGATGTCTTGGTAGAAAACCTTGATAATTCAGCAACATATATCCACTGACTATCAATGACCCATTTTCCAAAATTAAGTGGCTCTAAATCCTGTGATGTCTCATCTCCACATAACTTAATTACCAATAGGCATACAACATTTTGTCTTCTATAGTAACTATTTTCTATTGAGAATTCTCAATAAACATGTCTGGCACATCCCCAAGCCTATCCATTGTCCCTGTTACCATTTACTCTAGGCTATAGCCAACACACCATTGCATATTATCCTCTTTCTTTTTAGGATAGAAAAACTGCAATAATTTGCTTTTGCTCTACTTACTTGCAGTAAACTTTGTAATTGCTCCTCCCTAAATAAGTTGGAACAGTTTTAGAAACCTGCTTGCTCATATATCATCTGCTTTTGGAAAAATGTCAAAACTGCCATTTTGCATATTTCATAACACTTTGTAGTTGTGCTGGGCAAGACTAGCACTTTAGGACTACTTACTTTGTCAAGATTTAAAGCGACCCCATCAGCTTTTAATGTACTAGAAAAATATGCATTTCAACTTTGTATATTCTCAGAAGACAGATAAGCCCATTCTTCCATGATTCTATTGATTGAATTACCCTTCTTCAAAGAAGGATTGTGCTAGTTAGCATTTTGTCATCTTGACACAAGTTACAGTCCTCTGCAAGAAAGAACCTCAACAGAGAGAACACCTCCATTGAATAGCCAGTCCTGTTGGCCAGATTGTGAGTGCACCTTTATTTGATGAAAGACTTGTATGTAATGAGTCAGTCAACTGTGAGCAGTGGCACTTCTGTGTTTGGAGATATAAATTGCTTAAGGATGCTACAGTCCTACTCAGAAGGGGGAAGAATATAATCTTCAGTAAGCAGATGGGGAGAGGTTTCTAGGAGGGAGCAAAGAGGCTAGGGGAAAAGGGGGTCAGATCAGATATGGGAGGAGATAAGGGAGAAGTACAGAGGGTTGGGAATTTGAAAGTAGGTGTGTAGCAGTGGGGGAGGGAGAACTGGGGATAATCACTAGAAAGTCCCAGATGCTAGGAACTCAAGAGGTTCCCAGTACCCAACAGAGAATACATTAGCCAAAATACCCCATAGAAGGGAGAGAGAACCTCTTGAGACCATATCCAGTAGATAGGCAAGGACCCTGTTGAGGGATGGGACTACCAAACCATCTCAAAAATATTAATTCAGAATTCCTCCTGTCAAAATGAAACTCAAGGTCAAAGAGTCATGCAGGAAGACAAAGGTCATCCAGAGAATGTCCATCCAATTTGCAGGCACCAAACCCAGACACTGTTGCTGATGCTAAAAAATGCTTATTGACAGGAGCTGGTTATAGCTGTTCCCTGAGAGGCTCTGCCAGAGCTGCACCAATACAGATGTGAATGTATACAGGTGAACATTGAACTGAGTGCAGCAACCACAATGGAAAATTTAGGGCAAGGACTGAAGGAGCTGAAGGAGCTTCCAACCTCATAGAAAGAACAGTAATATTAGCCCACCAGAACCCCCAAAGCTCTCAGGGACTAAACCACCAACCAAAGAGTATACAGGTTGGGGTAGTGCACATGGCTCCAGTTGAATATGTAGCAGAAGATGGCCTTATCTGGCAACAGTGGGAGGGGAGCCCCTTGGTCCTGTGGAGGCTTGATGACCCAACATAGAGAAATGCTAGGGGCACTGAAGCAGGAGTGGGTGGGTAAGTGGGAGAGCAGAGGGAGGGGGAAGAGATAAGGGGCTTGTGGTGGGGACACTGGGAAGGGGGATTGCATTTGAAATGTAAATAAATAAAATAACCAATAAAAATGAAAAATTAAAAGAAAGTAAACTGCACAAGCTATAGGGATTAAGTCAGAAGGCAGCTTTCCTCCATGTTCTCTCTTTCAGTTCCTCCCTTAAACTCCTGCCCATACTTCATTGATGATATAACTCTTATAAATAAAGATGAAAGTAGGTGATGAGGAAAAATGTAGAAGAGAAAATATATCTTGTGCTATTTCATTCATCTAAATAATGTTAATTAGATCAAGACATGTCACTATATAGATAATTCGATTTAGAAATAAGATATATAAATATAATATCATCTAAATTCTATTAAAATTGGAAAACTGAGAGCTAGACATCCGACATTCAGAAAGCACATAAGTAATAGAATTTGGTTCATCTCCCATGGATAACACATCAGTGATCTTTCTACTTTTATTTAGTTTAAGTAGTTATCTTAATTGTTGTGACATTGTAACTACTTCATTTGAGTTCCTACAAAGAGGGTATAACATTAAAATTATGAGATTTGGAATCAGTCTTTGTCTTTAAATTAAATCATAACTAATGATTGGATGCACACATACTTATGTGATTTGAACACAGAAACTGTCTATTAACTATAATTGAATGCAGTTCTCAAAGCATATGGTGTTTGTTTTAAAGTTAATGTCATGAATAAGTCTTGCTGATTGTTAATATTCCTTCATGGAAAGTGCTGGTGTGACATCAGGAAGGTTATTTGATCTTCATATGAGATTCTAGTTATGGCTCCTAGACATCTATATAATTCTCCCCTAATTGCACATGTCCTCTTGTTCTCTGAGGGTGCTATGGTGTACAAGCTGGTGAAGGTCAGGTGAAATGGGGTTCTACATTTCTGGTTTTGGTAATGTTGTCATCCATTTTGGAAGAGGATTTTCCAGCAAGGGTGTTTTGGACTCACCCATGGCCTCATTTTTCACCTATGCTGTATAAATTTGTCCTACAGAACATAGAGGAAAGGTGCTAGCATGGATAGTTCCCAGAGTGAACTTAGTTTGTTATTTAGACCTTATGATGAGTCAGTAGTTATTTACATCTATACAGAAAAGTGATTTCTAACAGCATCAATCTTATCCTAACCATTCAAGTGTTTGATCCTTGACATTTCATTTTACTAGAATAATTGTCTCTTCAGCTTTATATTCAGTTCAATTTCTTTTTCTTTAAGAAATATAACAACCATGATTCTTAAGAAAAAGTCAATTATTCATATTCCACCAAGAATACTCAACTACCATGATATTTTCTGAATCTATGAAACTGACTGGACAAAGTAGATTTCAATTTAGGTCCAACACAAATCTTCTGAGTTCTGTGTCCTATATATGTGACATCTTTAGTGAAAGGAACTTATGTTCAACATCTGAAAGGCAACTAAGGACAGGACCAATAGCCTATACTGTTTATGGAGTCGGTAGGAAATTTCCATAGGAAATTTCTAAGCATAGCTTTGGGTTTTTCATATACTATTACATACTATACAGTTTTTGTTGTTCTTGTTTGTTTTTTGGTGTGTGTGTGTGTGTGTGTGTGTGTGTGTGTGTGTGTCTATGTGTCTGTGTGATGTGCTGTCAACCCAATGGCATAATTTCAAGTTTCCATGGGAGAAGACACAATAATCCTATCAAGTTGTGATGCCAATGAACTATAGAAAAGACCGGCATGACAATCATTCCTAAAGGTGTCATAGAGGCACTCATATCTTGATGGTAACCAATAACTGTGCATGTAGACTTGAGGCATACTATAGGAAAGCAGTCATTCTGGGTATTGGGAACCTGGTCATCTCCCCAAGGGCTAGGGAGGTCATGAATCATAGGCAGGATCTACTACCACCAGTTTACCAGGTTATCAGGGCTCCTAACTGTATTCTAAAGTTTATTCTTATACTCACAAATGACTGTTACTCTCACCCCAAATCAAAGGAACATCTTGTTGTTGATGGTCAATAGAGACCATTACAGAAAATTGTAACATGTCACAGTGACAAGATCAATGGATTGTGTGGAATCAACTAAAGCAGTTTCCTACACCTTGGGCTCAAGAAACACTACAGAAAGCAGGGCAAAAGGAGAAGATTGTGTCTCTTAGAAACAACAATGAGGCTATATTTCAACAAAATGGCTGCCTAAATAGGGTTGTAAAAATGGAAATATTAACACACATATGCTAACATAAAATTAAGAAATCTTTTAGGGTCTGACTTATAGGAAAAAAAGCAGTAGGAAACAAGTGACTTCAGGAAGAGGGAAGACTAGCCTCTTTGAGGGATTAGTTATTGATTACAAAGGGTCAGTCTGAAACCATACAAAGACAAGATGTACCAGATGGATTTAAGAGGTTATATTTATATACTTATGCATACATATGTGAAACAATAAACCATAAAGAGAGGATCAATTTAAACCAGAGTGAGGAAAACATGGAAGGGGTGGAAGGAGGGGGCATAGTCATGGCTGGAGGGAGGAAAGGGAAGAAGGGAAGTAATCGAATTATATTTAAATTACAAAATTTTAATGTAAAACTAATATATAGATGGATTTAAGATTAAAAGCATGCAGGTGACCTTAGCAGAAGCGCACAACAGTTTGTATGTAGAACCTGAGGAAAAAATCTGAAGTAGCTAGACTTGACCCCATCAATGGAGGGACAATGACACCAACCTATGTAAAAATCTTTTTACACAAAATTGTTCCTGTCTAAAAGAAATGAATACGCAAAAATGGAACAGAACCTGAAGGATTAGCTGACTCGTGACTGGCCCAATTTGAGACCCATACCGTGGGTAGTCTGTAATCCCCCACACTATTAATGATTCTAGCCTGTGCTTTCAAGCAGAAGCGTAGCTTAGCAGCCCTTTGAAAAACTTTACCCTACACCTTACAGATACAGCTGAGAAGATCTACAGACAAATGTTGGACAGGGGTTGGGACAGCTGTGGAAGAGTTAGGGGAAGGATTCAAGGCCCTCAAGGAGATGGCAACATTACAGGAAGATCAAGTGTCAACTAATCTAGACCCTTGGAAGCTCCCACAGTCTGAGGCACCAACCAAAGTGCAAACATGGGCTGTTTTGAGGCCCCGGACATACATGCAGCAGAGGGATATCCTCATCTGGCCTCAGTGAGAGAGGATCGCCTAATCTTATAGCGAATTGATGCACCACAGTTGGGGGATACCAGGGCCAGGGGAGTGCTGCCCTCCCAGGGAGAAGGGGAAGGGGGAGGACCTCTGTGAGGAGGTTCAGGAAGGGGAACAACATTTGTTATATAAATAAATATACAATTTTAAAAAAGATTCAAAACAAAAATGGGAAAAAAATCCCAAAACAAAATGACAAACTTACCTGAAAGCTAAAGAAGATGAAGTGATGATTCAGTTTGTAAAGTATTTACCTTATGAGCATGGGGATCTGAGATTGATACTCAGAACCCTTCCAAAAATGCCAAGACTGGTGATGCATATTTGTAATCTGAACACTGGGTAGGCAGACATCGACAGAGGATTACCTGGACTTGATCTCAGTTGGTCTAATTACTTGGCAGGTCTCTTGTCAAGGAGATACTCTGTCTCAAATCAAAAGGCTGAATAAAATCATAGGCATTTCATTCAAGGATATTCTTTAACTTCCAGTTGAAGAGATAAGCATATGAACATGCATTGCATACATGTGTCCCTCGCAAATAAACATGCAAGGAAATACATAATACACACACATAAGAACAAACCCCTAAACCTGTGTATTCTTTCTGTACCTATGTATCTATATTTCCCTATCAAACATATACTCACATTCACATCTATAGAAATAAAACCAATTGTCTGCATACTATGGTTTCTCCATTTGTTTCCAACAAAGGTTGACAAAATACTGTCATTTAATGAACTCAAAAATAAGATGATCTGGTGGGGAAATGTTTATTATTTTTGGTTTCAGTTTGTGTTTAGATTATATTGTGTGTGTGTGTTTGTGCCTGTGTGCACACATGTGTTTGTGTGTGTATGTGTGTTTGCATGTGTTTCTGCCTGTATGTGTATTTGCTTGTGTTTGTGTGTGTGTGTGTTTGTGCATGTGTTTGAGTGTGTGTATGTGTGTGCATGAATTTGAGTATGTGTGAATGTATGTGTGCATACGTGTGTGTATTTGTCTGAGAATGTGTGAATATCTGTGTATGTGTCTGAGTGTATGTGTGTGTGTGTTTGTATATGTGTGTGCGTATGTGTGTTTGTGTATGTCTTACATGATCTGTAAAGGTACTCTAACAAAGGGATAAGGTAAATGCACAGTGGCCATTGCCTAAAGATAAAGATTTAATTCACTCTAAATATCATTTTCAAATGTGCCAAGGACTTTACAAAGTTCTTAAAGTAACAGATTCAAGAAAATGTTTACAATAGGGCATTTTAAAAATATATTGGTGGAAGGGTTGGAAAGATTGGCTACAGAAGAGGGGAAGAGTCTGCCATGACCTCAGATGTTATATGATGTTATTCGTAGCCTATGGGCTGGTGTGAGCTTATGGGTCTGTTTTCATATGTCAAAAAAAAAAGAATATTTTTAAACCACTTTGGAAGGATATCAAGCATAGAACCTAGAAATACCTAGAAAGTGCTAAAGTTAGCCCAAAATAATATGGCTCCAGTCATAAAACATTCCAACTCTCCATAATCATAGTAGTTAAAGTCAATCCACCTTGTAGAATTATTAACTAATATAGATTTTTTGGTAACTTTAAATCACAAGGGACAGAAAGGAAAAAACAGATATAAAAAAAGACCATGCTGATAGAAAAGAAAGTGTTTCATTAGTCACTGCAGTTAGTCTGAGAATGAAACGAACATGTTAAACTTATTTTCCATAACAGAAAATTTACTAACTAGATAATATGAAGCAATTTTGAAGGCAAATTGAGTTAGGAAAGAGACATCTGTTATAGGTTGAGTGTTAAAAAGCACACTTGACTAGTTGGCTCTCCAAGATATTCTATCAAAAATAGAGAAAAAAGAAAAGAAAGCACTCAACTCAATGTTTTCAGTATGATACTGGAAATCACTAAAACCCAAAAGTTTCACAATTAAGTGTAAAATAAATCTGGAAAAACTTTAAACATTGAATATTATATAGACGTTCAATGAATGAAAGTGTGAAGATTAAAAGTTTTAAGAAAATGACACCAATTAAGAAAACGGGCAAACTGTGATGTAGTTAATACTACACATGCTTAATCTAGATGTTCCAGGATCTTTTGTCCAGGCTGTGTCTCTCAGGAGAGATCTACATCCGGCTCCTGTCGGTCTGCACTTCTTTGCTTCATCCATCTTGTCTAATTGGGTGGCTGTATATGTATGGGCCATATGTGGGGCAGGCCCTGATTGGGTGTTCCTTCTGCCTCTGTTTTAATCTTTGCCTCCCTATTCCCTGCCAAGGGTATTTTTGATCCCCTTTTAAAGCGGATCCCCTTTTAAAGAGGGAGTGAAGCATTCGCATTTTGATCATCCATCTTGAGTTTCAGGTGGTCAACGGGTTTTTAATGACTTGTATGCAAGTGTACATGTTACACGGGCACATTAGTGTTTGCAAGTTCCCTTTACTTCATGTGTAAGGTTCTGCATTATTGTAATATATCATGAATATAGAAGACAAAACCAACAATTTTGTGAACTTGTGTGCATACACGTGAATGTTCTTATGCTTTTGTGTTCAAATATGTGTTTGGAAGGCAGATGTGCACACGGGGTATAGAGAAAAAAATCGAGAAAAAAGATCCATTTACCTCTAACATTATGCAAAGACTGTCTGATGAATTCAGTGCTAGTATAGAGAAGTTTGGAATGCTAGAGATTTAGAACAAAATTAACCTCAATTTTTCACAATGCCCATGTATTGCCAAGATCTACATGGAATTGTACATCCAGTGATAATGGATATGTTATTTGAAATATAGGGAGATATCCCAGGTTTCCACAAACTAAATGGCCAAGAGTGTCAAGAATACGTATCTGAGGCTTATAGCAGAGGCTTCCTGGTTTGCTGTAAACTGTCTACCAGGAATATCTACCGATTTATTTAAGAAAGGTTTTGATTTATGTCTTTCTTTGCGCTGATACTATAAAGACTTGATAAAATCATTACTGATTAAAACATCAAATTTGGAGTAACCTATATTTGGATTCACAGCCCGTAGTCACTCATATTTACCTCCACAATAATCCACCTTTTATAATATTTGGTGAGAGAGATGTGATTTTGTGTTGACAGGTATCTCCCTGCCTCAGTTGTGCAACACATTACTTTTCTTGTTATGTAATAGGATTATATTTCCCCCATTTCTTTCCTTCAACTGCTCTTATATTTTGTATGTTTATGTGTGTCTGTGTGTGCGTGTGTGTATGTGTGTGTATATGTATATGTATATTATATATATATATATATATAGTGTGTGTGTGTGTGTGTGTGTGTGCACGTGCGCGTGTGTTTATTTACTTATTTTGAGACAGGATCTCTCATTCACTGAATGTGTTACTTGCTGAGGAGATTAGACTGGCTGGTAGATAAGCATGAGGAATACTTGTGCTGGACTCCTCCATCCCCAGTGCTAGAATTAAAAGCATTGGCTGTCATACTTGGCTTCTTAATTTTGGGATAAACTTAAGACCTTGTGCTCGCTTATGAAACACTTATATTTTACAAAGAAAAACTATATTTTATGCCTTGGAACTAAAAGTACTTTACAGTTTATTATGCTTTCTGAAAACACTTGAAGAAATAGGAACCAATGAAATAAAGTTATTTAATATTTATACATTTTTCTCTTGCAACTATCTATTTAGAAAGCAATCAAATGAAAAAAATGAAAGGATTGGCGGTCAAAGTAAAATAAATCATGTCTCTCTTTCTAAGTGGACAATGAAGGAAGATTTCCACTTTACATATCTATCTAATCTAATGGATACTCAAAATACCACCCCTGGTGATTGTATCTGAAAGCTAAGTACTTAAATATTTAAATCTTTTATGAATTTGCAAATATATAAATGGAAATGCTAACGCCTTTTGGCTAAATAAATGGAAAACTTGGTTACAAAGTGAAATGTTAACAGAAATGTTTTCCTCTAGTGTTCTGAATCTAATAACAGCAAATTGCCTGTTTGTCATTAGGAAAAAAACTCATAAATTTTACTTTCTTAGTCTGTTTCCTGAAATACAAGTGAATGCTGGTGGACCTTATTGTTGATCATCTTCTGTCTTACGAGATTCTTGACCTCAACAGAATACAAAAGAGAAAAGGCCTCCAGATCCTTCCAACTGTATAAAACCCATAGTATTTAGAAGGCAGCAAAAACATACCCTATAGGAATGATATTCCTAACTGGGACAGAAGAAATATTACTACGTTCATCTTCTCTAGCTAAAATAGACAGTTCAATATAGAGGCTTGAAATAATAATTTTCTGACATTAGAAAGGGAGGCTCAAAGGGAACTAACCCTGTGTTTCATTTTCTACCACAATCCTGTCTCCAAATCTGAAAGAGGGCATTTAGACACAATGGAGCAATCTCATTCAGATTTCAAGAAAAAAAAATGGTACTGACTTTGAGATGGGGACATTGCCAGAAGTAATAGAGCAAAGAATGATTCATGTTAAACATGAAATCACTCAGACATTTTTATTATTCTTTAAAAGTATAGTTAAATATCATATTTTCTGTGTGTCCTATTAGACTCTAGGAAACAGGGCCCAAACCAGGTTCTGGATGAACAACTGTAGCTGTTCAGAATATTCAAGTGTTAATCACCTAAAATGGAAGAACAATTGTCAACTCAGACAAACATTTGAGCACTCTGTGATTAGCCAGAAGGAGGAGAATTTCAGACTTGTAGTAACGTCTAGCCTAGAAAAGTTCACCAAATCTACAAGCTCATATAACCAAGGACCTTTCATAGTAAATTGATTTTTACAAAATACACAGTATTTACAAAATACACAGTTGCAAAGTAAGATAACAAAATTTCTCAGAGTCAACAAAAACACAGTGAGAAACATTGAAATGATAGACTTGATGCATAGGTATCAAATGCAGGTGTTATATTAAGTAAGCATACATCATGCAAAATGTCAGACCAGAAGGATTTCACTAAACAAAAGCTTTCTTCTAGATCAATGGTTCTCAGCCTTCCTAGTGCTATGACCTTTACTTTGTAATTTTTTATCATTAAATTTTTTATTGGATATTTTTTATTTACATTTCAAATGTTATTCTTTTTCCCTGTTTCCTGTCCATAAATTCCCTATCTCCTCCCCCTCCCCTTCTTCTATAAGGTTGTTCCCACTCCCTAATAATCTTCCCTTCCCACCTCCCCACCCTGACATTCCCCTACACTGGGGAGTCCATCCTTGGCAGGACCAAGGGCTTCTCCTCCCATTGGTGCCCAATAAGGCCATCCTCTGCTACATATGTAACTGGAGCCATGGGTGCTTTAATACAGTTCCTCATGGCCTGGTGACTGCCAAACACAAAATTATTTCTGTTGCTAGTCATAACTAGAATTTTGCAATTGATAACAATTATAATATAAATAACTGTTTTCTGAAAGTTTTAGGCAACCTCTATAAAAAGGACATTGTACCCCAAAATGGGTGAAGACCCAGAGGGTGAGAAACACTGTTTTACAAGCTATCAATCAAATGTGAACATATATCTGAATTATGCTGTGTACATTTCCTACACATAGTCTGAAGATATTTTTGTACAATATAATAAAAAATCTTGCAAAGCAATCATACTGCTCACCTATTTCATGTTTCCAGTTTTTCAGGATATACATTTTATAAATCCTGATTTTAATCTTCAAAGAAAATATTAGAAAACTATAAGTAAAAGTATAATAGTATAAATACTTCTAGACACATTTCAGGTAAAAATAACACTAGCCAATACAAAGGGTATGCTGGTATGCATATTGCATATTTGTAAATTTGTAGCCATATTAGCATATTTTCAAATTAATTTTACACTGTTAACACTTTGAAAAATGCAGCTTCTTACCAAAAACAAAGGCGAGAAACAAACAAAAATGAAACAAACGAAAACAAAGACAACTAATCACCATATTGAAATTAGTGCATTGCCTAGCATTCTAGACAAGCAGAATAATTCATTCTATACCTGAGTCTAAAGGGTTTATTCGATCTAATTTCTGCATATTTGTATCTTACACTCGTACCTAACAAGGAATCAAATCATAATAGTCAATATAAATTTGACCCCGGCTGTGAGGTATAGTGGAGAACAAACTGCTAAATGGTTTACTGTGAAATCTTCAGAAATATTCTTCATGCACAAGGGAATAAAATTGTTTGAATTGAAATGACACTGTGTTGGACATAACAGTGCTGGACAGTAATCCCAGAGTTTGGGAAGCCGAAGTAAATGTATTGTATTTTATTTTAGCCTAGTCTTTGTAATGACACTATCTCAAACCAAGAAGGTAGAGTTACTTTGTAAGCTCTTTCAAAAGACAAGAGATTATACAAAAATGGGTCTTGTAATACTAACCTGACACTATATGAATATGTTCTAATCTCAATTCCTGCTTATATTCTGTTCATGATATTGTTTCAGACAGAGAAATTTCTATCTCAAGACTATGGCATAAAACAAAGACTGAGATATATAATCAACCTGTCTGATCGGAATGAGTATATTCTAAAATCACACATATGCCCTCTCCTTTGCTATTAGACCATTCACACAAAATATTCTTCAAAATTATTTCTTTCAAGAATATCTTGCCAGGAGAGGAAAGTCCTCCCTGAATCTAAAGGAGAAATTCTTCTCCGTGAGAAAACATTACAACTTTCCTGATGACTTTTCAGGGGAGGATTGGGTAAGCAACAATATTGGACAGGACGCTATAGCTCCATGGTCTATTTAGCTGTACACCACTTTGCTTTCCAATTAAATCATTCTTTTTTGCCAGCATCTCTGATGACATACTTGAACTTTAGAGAGTCTCTGGATCTTTTTACCAGCCCCCCTTTTGGATTTTTCAGTTTTTTTAATATTACATATCATCATCAAGAACAACCAAAGAAATAAAGAAGCAAAGAAAGATATAACAAAGCAAGAAGACTATTATGGGCCAGACATTAAATTAATGTAACCTAAAACTTTAAAAGATTTTTAATAATAAAAAGAAACAATAATTTTTGTATCAATAGGTGCATATCACTTTTAAGGAAATCAGAATGAAATAATAGATACTATGCAATTTAAAGGAGCCAGCCAAAATTAATGACATTATTATTTTTTTTGGTATATGGGGTGCATCCTAAGAAAAGATTTATTATATTTTGAAGAAAATGAACTGCTGCAGATAAATTATAATTGTGTAAAATCATTTTTTTAAAAAATCAAGCCTGAGAAGATCATAGAAAATTAACAAAGGATCTAATGTATCCCTAGTTTAAATCTCAAAAGTTTAAAGATAAGCAGAAATACCATAGGAAATAGTTACCCAGTTTAGAGAAATACTAGTATACAGACAGGGTCAGGTAGTCTCAAAAATGCCCAAATGTGTATATGTACAACAAATAGCGCTTGTATCAAACCAAAAGCACAATAAATGCAGAAGTTGAAATAAAGTTACAGAGATGAAGATTCAGTAAATTTTCTCAGCAAGTATAGACTTCCCATAAAATTTTAGGACCTGAGTTCCATCCCCAGGAATTGAAGGGTAGAGAGAAACAATTCCCACAAATTTCTTGTGACTGTCAATTGTTTTTTGTGACACAAGAATGCCCCCATTTTATAAGTAAATACATTTAAAACAATTACAATATTAATAAAAATAAATAAATCAAAAGAAAACCCTAGGTACTCTCAAGAAAGAAAAAAAATGTGGAAGTGGGGTTGTTACATTACTCAGAAAGAATGCAGAGAAGATTTACCAGACATGGCGTAGAAGTGCAAGTCTGAGAACATTAAATTAATAATACTTCAGGGAACAAAAGAAGCAGGTCAGGAATGTCCACATGTAGCTCTTCCATTGGGAAGGCCAGAGGAAGTAAACTTCCACTCAAACAAAACCAACAGGGCAGGCAGCAGATAATCAAGTAAGAAAATCTTGCAATGACGCTGAATAGGAACTCAGTTTTCAAAAGAGCATTGAGTGGGCACATTGGGTCCCACCTGTCACATGTGAGATGTTCTAAAGATTAGGAGTTTCAGAATAGACTCTTCAGCACAACTACATTACATCAGAGAGAGAGAGAGAGAGAGAGAGAGAGAGAGAGAGAGAGAGAGAGAGAGAGAGCAAAGAGTAATGGAAATAGTAAGTATAAGAAAATATAAAACAGGGAGAGATCTTTCATAAATCAAGGAAAGAAAAATGACTATCCAGGGCAATGCTTATAACATTTTTAATAATATTTTAAAATTTAATATATATGATAATGTTTCTACGCGTCAGGGTGGGTCATCAATGTATGCTGTTTCAAAACGATTTCTTCTGAAGTAATTCAATATTAACACTAAATATACCAGGGTAGTTTAAAGATGCATATTGTTCTTCATAGAACATTCACTGAACCACATTGTGAAGTACCATAAAGTGTTGTAAAATATTAAATATACTATTTACAATAGCATTAAATTCCTACAACTAGCAAGAGATGAATGTAATTATGAATTCCGTTTACATTGAACTTTTTAATACAATGCAGAGACAAACAAAATAATATCTAAATAAATGGAGGGTTGTACAATATATACTACATAAAACACTTCTTGATAAAAATATAGATATTGTCTCTTCAATTATATATGATTTAAAGCAGTTTAATCATAATTTTGGTAGAAATGTGTGTAGAAAAACAACTCAGTGTAAACACAAACTTTAGGGCTCACATGTAAAAGTCTAAAACACTCTAGATATAAAACTCCCTTAAATATAAAACACACTAAAATTATTGTGATTTTTTTGTGTGTGTGTGTCAGTGAATTTTGGACCTAGGAACCTGCAAATGCCAACCAAATGCTAGTCCACTAAGTTGTGTCTTCAGTCCACCATTTCCATTATTTGATTTCAGAGGGCTCAAACCATCTATGTTTGAGACTTCCTACTTGTTATAGTCGTCCAATCAAGCCTCTGTATTTTGGAGTGCTGTAGCAGAAGACCTTGTGACAAGAAACATGAGACTTCATTGCATTTTCCTTTAAGGAATTGTGTTTTGTCAGTATTTATCTTTGGTTAAATCTAGAAGTGAATTCTCCCTCTATTGGAGATTGGAAATTGCTAGATCCTTGAATAGGGTCTGACTTGATAACAGCTGATCTGAAACATGTAAGGGACTCTGGCATTATTAAAATCATGGTAAATATGTAATAATGGTAAAATGCACTTTAGTAAATGTTAACTCTGTTTTATATTCATTTTTTCATGTGTTATGTTTCAGTGTAATCAACTAAGAATGAAAACTATGCACTTGGAATAAATAGCTTCCGACAGAACCTATAACATACAAGTCACACACTAAAGCAAACATACAGATTTCATGGAAATTCAACAACTCAACATAAGGAAAATGAATAGACAAATCTAGAAAGTGTAGATGTTTCAATCCTACTTATAAAGGAGATGAAAATAATCACCGGGGGTAGAGGGAGGGAGGAACCTGGCAGGAAGAGAGGAGGCAGAGGGGAAAAATAGGGGACAGGATCAGGTATGGGAAGGGACAAGAGAGAAGTACAGAGAGTCAGAAAAATTTTTGCTTATATGCTAACAATGTAGTGTTCATTTCTCTTCTCCATGGTAAGTGACAGGATGAGAAAACTTGACAGTTTGCAGAGCCTCTTTGCCTTTGAGTCCAGGTTGAAGATACTAAGGTACTGGATAATGATACTATATTGGATTTGGGGAGTAGAAAATGGGGAAGGAAATGAACTTTTGTTCTCTTTTCAGTAAGGACTGTGTTGATTTGTTTTGTTTTTGTTTGTTGTATCAATTTCCTGGATAATATGTAACTGTAAAACCATATAGATCTCTTAAGTAACTACAAATCAATATTATTTAAAGCCAACAAAATAGGGTAACAGTTGTAAGTTCAATAATGTTTAATATTCTATAGAAATATATTGGAAGTGAAGTTCTGTTGTAAAATTGCGTGTGTGTGATTGATGCTATAAATTATTTTTAATAAAGAAAACTGTACTATCAAAAAAAGAAAATTGAGTAGAAATATGTAGCAGTGGGGGATGGGGAACTGAATCCTCCCATGAGAATCCAGAAGGAATGTGGGTATGAAGAGAACAAAGTATGAAGCTTCAGGCCTTCAGAGCTATGAGGAGTGCACCTTCCTCTTCTAAGCCATGGTTACTCTACATACAACTAACCTTGCACAGACTACAAAAGTCCTAATGAGTGTGTGTGTGTGTGTGTGTGTGTGTGTGTGTGTGTGTGTGTGTTTGTCTGTTGTTTTATGTAAAACAGCCATTAAAGAAGGGACAGGATATGCATTTGAAAAGGAGCAAAGCAATAATATTTGTGAAAGGGCTTAGAGACTAAGACCAAGTAAAGGGAGAGGAGAATTGTTATGATTATATTATAATACCAACACTTAAAGAAATATGGTTAAATGTATATAAACTTTTAGGTATATGCCCAAAAGGACAGAAGAAAGATAGTTTGCACAAACAGATCTCAATATAAGGTTTCATGGTATATTACTTCCTAGAGTCCAATGCTGAGGCTCTCTAAATGTTCCATGACAGGAGAAGGACAAAATAGATCATCATATATTCAGATGATTGACAAGTGCTTGGCATTTTAAGCACTTGTGTGTTGGGTACATGAAGGAATATGAATCTAAGTGTAGGGTGAATGGTAGAATCTAATTAAAAAATAATTATCTGTATGATTTCATTTACATGATTTATGTGAACCTTTAAATAAAAATTCATAAGTATCGTTGGCTTTGTGAGGATGGAGAAATATAGCAGAATTAAAGGAATATGTCCTAAAAATGATTTATACCAGAATAGGAATGCAGTTTATAGTATTGTGACTCTCACAGTTTTTATGTTTCTCTTTAGGAAAACCATATTTCAAATAAAAATATCCCAGGAAAAGCAAAAATACTTATAGAATAAATAAAAATAGGAGATAAAAATATTACTCTGTAAAAAGTAACTGGCAAACAGACAGAAATATTTGGTGTACAATATGTTAATTTTCAATACTGGCTTTAGACTCTGCACTTGAGACACGAGTTAATATTTGGTATCTGTATGAACTTAGAGTACTGTGTATAATATAACTGTATCCCATGAACATGGGGGGAAAGAAACAATTATGAGACTAAAGAAAGTACAGACAGTTAAAGTGGCCAGAAAGCTCAGAAAACTACAAAATCAGCAAAGCCCATCTCCAAAGCTCTAACAATAGTAAACAATTAATGAAGAAAGGAGCTATGCTTTAGCGTTGCTGTCGCTAGGTTAGACAGGAAACTCCAGGTATCCACCCTCCCTGAGTCGTTATCCAGGCTGAAATTAGCTTTCTGCAGATTCAGTTGTCTTTGTGCCCACCATGATCCTATGAGTAAACCTTGTAAATTCATTGGATAAAATTGTTTGTTATTCTGTCATTAGTGCCCTCTCTGAGATGAACAGACATTTGCTCGTTTTTCCCCTGAAAAATTCATACAATCTGTGGAAGCTCTCTGAAATTCCTTTTCCTCATTTGTAAACTTGGCATATTTATATCGACATTGTACTTACATAGCAGGACATAATGTATTAAATTAAACAATATCTGTAAAGAGCTCAGTGAATTGCAGACATTACACAGCAAGTCTCTTCACTTCACTGGTTCTCAGATTTCCCGTGAGCAATGGAATCCTGCTAGCTGATACTAGAGTTAATTTTCAGCTATAGCTCCACAATGAAGATATTGAGGGAATGCACTTGAGTACAGGAAAAGAAGTGAAATGGACAATTCAGGCATGAAAAGGAAAAAAGGTTGTTACCAAATGACATACAGTGAATATACTTACTAACAAATACAGAACAAAACTCATGGTTTTCTTTTGGAAGGTGTCGGGAGTGTAAACAGAATATACAGTTCCTCTCCAGGAGTGCTTGCTGAAGACATCCTGTGTTCCCTATTTTATGCACTGGAGGCTACAGCTGTAGATGAGACAGCTTTTCAAATAACATGGAGCTTCTGTACTAGTGGTGTGTTGTAGAGCAGTTCCCTCTGAGATTAAAGCCTTCCATCTTGGAGAGAAGTTCATTAAGACACAGGATGTTAAAAGTGAGGTGAAACAAGAGGAGGATGTAAGAGGTGGGAAGCATTCCATCTTGAGGAGGCTTGCTAAGTTCCAGAAGTAAACAATTCAAAGGCTTCGGAGGGTCCCTGAAAGTGACCAGTATATCAGGCCTGTCACTTCCAAGTATATGCGTGTGTGTGTGTGTGTGTGTGTGTGTGTGTGTGTGTGTGTGTCCAGCGTGCCAGTCCTGCAGTACTGGTGTAAGTATTGCTGAGAGTCACTCTCAGACCAGCTGAGCAGGCGTGAGGAAGTAGAGACTAGTCACGATTTCTAAAAGAAAAATCAGCTGAAGTACACGGAAGAGACTCCGATCAACTGAGTTCCAAGAAAAAGTGAGCCTCCAACCTGTCAAAATGGCTGCAAGCTGTACAGTGAGTTTGTACGTTCCAGCTTTTATGTTCCCATGCTGAAAGAGAAGGTTTTGATGGTGATACCTTTGCTTCTGAGTTGTCTCTGTTTCTGTAACCCCAATAAGATTCTTTGGTCATCATGTTGGGCTTTCGTGGCATCCATCCTTCGGTCTGTCATTAGTGTTTGTCTGCGGTGAGTAGATTGTTCATTCACACCTTCCTGATTATGCATGTGTACTAGCAAATCGAAAATAAGCAAGCAAATATATAGGTTTATTGTGGAATCCTGCATTCACTCCGCCACAGTGCCCGGGTTGCTCTGGGAGGCAGGACGCAGGAAGTTGGCCATGTTTACCCCACATGGCTGCTGGGGTGGAGAAGCATAGTTTGAGTGCAGGTCACAGCCAGAGCTGGCTCAGGGATACCTGGGCCTGCAAGGAGGTTGAGGCCATCTGGGTCTTAGGCTCTTGGACATCCAGGTGCCGCTGGGGTGCCATGGAAGAGCATGGAGAATCGAGTTGGGGCCCACCCGTCTGACTCTAGCTAGGACTAAGGGTGAAGTTCCTGCAGTTGCATCAGAGGAGAGTATTTGGCTTGACAGCAATAAGCTTGAGCTTGGTGGCTGCTGCCTCTGGGGGTACAGGGAGGCTTCCTATGGGAGATTAGATGGTGGCTTAGTAGGCAAAGGCCTTCTCTCTGGCTCCCGATGGTGGATCCTCAAGAAAACAGATGGGGTTGGGGATTTAGCTCAGTGGTAGAGTGCTTGCCTAGCAAGAACAAGGCCCTGGGTTCAGTGCCCAGTTCCGAAAAAAAGAAAAAAGAAACAAAAAGAAAGAAAGAAAACAGAGTCCAAAGAGAAAACATGGACTGACCCATGGATCCAGCTGCATATGTAGCAAAGGATGGCCTTGTTGGGCACCAATGGAAGCTGAAGCCCTTGTTACTGCCAAGGCTGGACCCCCCCATTGTAGGGAAATGTCAGAGGGCAGGAAAGGGAGGGTGGTTGGGGAAGGGAACACTCTTATAAGAGAAGGGGAGCAGGATGGTCCAGGAAACTAGGAAAGGGAATAACATTTGAAATGTAGATTTAAAAAAATTCAATTTAAAAAGAAAGAAAGAAAGAAACAAAGGAAGAAAGAAAGAAAGAAAGAAAAGACTAAGTAGGAGAGAGAGAGAGAGAGAGAGAGAGAGAGAGAGAGAGAATGAGAATCCATGGTTTTAAGGCATTTATTGTCGTGGTGGAAAGTAGATGAGTAAAATGGGAAATGCAGGGAGAAATGTCTGAGAAGGAAAGTTTCATCAGCTAAGCCTCCAAGACTTTAGGTACTTCATTATAATGGAGGTGTTGGTGAGCCTACGTGACCTGTGGTCACGCCCTCTACCTGTGGAGGGGTTTGGGGCATTGCCTTTACATGACTGATGGCCACAAACTTATGGAGGACTGCAGGCTAGTGACAGGCCTGGTTTCTGGGGAGTCAGGCAAAATACCTACAGTTCCTTTCACGGTCATTGCAGTTCAAGCCTTCTCAACCAGGATTCGGGTGCATTTTATTGTCCCACAAAAATATGCTCAAATTACAATGATAGAACAGTTGGAGATACTGATGAAAAGACCTATAAATTTAGAGACATGGGATTAAATGTACATCAACCCCACATCAGTCAGAATGGCTATGATAAAAACTCTGGTGACAGAATATGCTTGTGAGGACATGGAGAAAGAGGAACACTTCTCCATTGTTGGTGGGATTGCAAACTGGTACAACCACTCTAGTAATCAGTCTGGAGGTTCCTCAGAAAATTGAACATTCCACTACCTGAGGACCCAGCTATGCCTCTCATGGGAATATACCCAAAAGATGCTCGAACACACAGCAAAGACACATGGTACACTATGTTTATAACAGCCTTATTTATAATAGCCAGAAGCTGGAAAGAACCCAGATGTCCTTCAACAGAGAAATGGATTAAAAAAAAATGTGGTACATATACACAATGGAGTACTACTCAGCTATCAAAAACAATGACTTCATGAAATTCATAGGCAAATGGAATGAACTAGAAAATATCATCCTGAGTGAGGTAACCCAATCACAGAAAAACACACATGGTATGCATTCATTGATAAGTGGCTATTAGTCCAAAAGCTCAAATTACCCAAGATGCAATCCACAATCCACAGGAAGCTCAAAAAGGATAACCAAAATGCGGGTGTTTCCACTCCTTCTTAAAAGGTGGAACAAAATATCCAGAGGAAGGCATATGTAGGCAAACTTTGAAACTGAAGGAACAGCAACTCAGAGCCTGCCCCACATGTGTTCCATATATATATACAGCCACCAAAACTAGGTAAGCTTGATGAAGCTAAAAAGTGAATGCTGAAAGAAACCAGATATAGATCTCTCCTGAGAGACATAGCCAGAGCATGTCAAATACAGAAGTGAATGCTAACAGCAAACCACTGAACTGAGAACAGGACCCCCTTTGGGGGAATTAGAGGAAGGATTGAAAGAGTTGAAGGGGCTTGCAACCCCATAAAAACAACAACGCCAACCAACCAGCGCTACAAGGGACTAACCCACTAACCAAAGACTATACATGGACTGACCCAGGGCTCCAACTGCATATGTAACAGAGAATAGCCTTGTTGGGCACCAGTAGAAGGGGAATCCCTTGGTCCTACCAAGGTTGGACCCCCAGTGCAGGGGAATGTCAAGGGGGGAAGGTAAGTGGGGTGAATGGGGAGGACACCTTATGGGGGAGGGGGAAGTGATAGGGGGCTTATGGACAGGTAACCGGGAAAGGGTATAACATTTGAAATGTAAATATAGAAATACATTCAATTAAAAAAGATATTTTCACTTGAGTTTCATGCAACCAATTTCCATAAAAATAAAAATGTTATACATATAACTGGAGAAATAGAAATATAAGTATAATAAATGTAATTTTACAAAAAATGTACTTGGAGATATTGATGAAAATACCTATAGATTTAAAGACATGGGATTATATGTAGATCAATAATTCTAGCGATGGCTTCTTTGTAAAGGCTATACTTTAGGCAGATCTCTTCATAAGAAGAGAATCGACCACATTAAGACTTTGACAACACAGTTTTCCTGGGTGCATAACAAGCAAATTCTAGCATTTCAGCGACTTTATAAACCATTAATTCATTTCAGTCTTACCTAGTAGTCTAATATAGTTATTTCTATATTAGTCTTTCTTGATGTGTTCATTTGAGGATTTTTTTCATTCTACTTTTGGCATCAGAATTTTCTAACACTTACAGGTTGGTAAGAGACTCAATGAAGAAATGCCCAGTTGTTTCTTAAAATTCCTGGTGAAATTACAAATGTCATTTCTCTTCATATTTTATTGGCAATGACCCATCACTTAGGTTACAGACATATACTTAGATAGCAAATTATAGGGTTACTAGACAGCCACACATATTAGGAATTATATTAAATGAAAAGAAGGCATATTTGTCTCCCACCTTTCTGGGTTTTTGTTTTTATTTTGTTTTTGGGGAATTGTTGTTGTTGTTGTTGTTGTTGTTGTTGTTGTTGTCATTGTTGTTGTTGTTTTGTTATTCTCCTCTTTCTCCTCCTCATCTCTCTTACAATTTCTAAGCTTAGCTATAACCTCATTCTGTATATGTCCCTCATTTTGGTTTCACATTACACTCAAACTTGTCTCAAAGTAACAACATAGTTTTACGTAGTCAAGTTGTCTAGTTTAAAGAATATATTTTTCTTCTGACTCATAATTAATCTTTGTCTGGTCAAGAGTATTCATTGGCTGAAAACTCATGAACATAAAAGTGGTACAAAGAACCTCTCCTATTTACTATCTCTACACTTGAATGAGTATATGCTGCTGACACAAGGACTTCAGAACTAAGCTAGGAATAAAAGTGGTCAGAACAAAGATGAAATACCTGAGTACTGTGAAGACATTCTGGTTGTCAGGGGAAGAATATCTTACCAAGAGACCAATTTGAGCTCTCTCTCTCTCCCTCTCTCTCTCTCTCCCCCTCTCTCTCTCTCGTCCCCCCCCCCCTCTCTGATTTGTTCTTCTGTCTTCAGTATGTCACCCTACTCCAATTCTACATATTTGAGTCATTTGAACTCTCTTTTCCAAATGGCTATCATAGACAGAATTTTATGATGCTGGGCAAATTGTACAGACAGAACCTCTTTGTAACACAGCTATGGATTAAGGGAAAGATTGCAAATCCATTTACTTCTAGAGAAGAGAGAAGAGGCACAGAACTTTCAGTTGAATTGAAGGGAATGAAATATACTCTATAACTTAATAATTGGATATTTTAGTTTGAGCTCTCATAAAGGGAGACACTAAAGCCACAGCTTGAGTATAAGTAATTCATTTAGAAAGTAATTGTAAAAAAGAGTAATAGACTAATATATGAGTTAGACGGGTAAGTGAAGACAGTCCTTAGCCAGCGGGCACTGCATTCAATTACCAGCATGAGTAAATGGATCTTAATCAAACTGAGGACTTATAGAAATGTGTAGAGGATGCTTATCTAAGCGTTCTGAGATATGTCAGGAATGTATGATAGGCAGTCATGGGTTAGGTAGCAGAATCATTCTCAGACACCTCATTCTGCTGTGTGCTTTGTGGTACTTCTACAATTAAAGCTCTCATATGAGCAAATCCAAATGTACATGGTTGAAATCTACACTGTCAGCAGGCTATGAACTTTACCATTAACATATACTGTCTTCTATCATTTTCTAAAAGTCACTCCATTTTTGGCTAGTTCAGTTTCTTCAGATAAATGACAGTTCTAGGAATATCATACAACCTTTTAATAGACACTGATACATTAATGTTTACAATGGTATGCCAGTAATTTCTGGAAGATTGGAACTGCTTCAATGTAAGTCTGAATGAGAAGAACTTTAAATAGCCTACTGTACTTTTGCATAGTAGAGCAAATATTCTTGTCCAGAACAATTCAGAAAGGAAGAACAATGAAGTCAAACAAAGTCTCTTAGATAATAAAATTTACTGGAAGTATGCTTCAGCAGCCTCATGTAGCTTTCTGCACTTGAAGTATCATGTTCCCAAAGGACAGAGGCATGCTTAAGATAAGAGATTTTTCTTTTTTTTATTTCTTATTTTATTTTTTTTATTAACTTGAGTATTTCTTATATACATTTCGAGTGTTATTCCCTTTCCCGGTTTCCGGGCAAACATCCCCCTCCCCCCTCCCCTTCCTTATGGGTGTCCCCCTCCCAACCCTCCCCCCATTGCCGCCCTCCCCCCATAGACTAGTTCACTGGGGGTTCAGTCTTAGCAGGACCCAGGGCTTCCCCTTCCACTGGTGCTCTTACTAGGATATTCATTGCTACCTATGGGGTCAGAGTCCAGGGTCAGTCCATGTATAGTCTTTAGGTAGTGGCTTAGTCCCTGGAAGCTCTGGTTGCTTTTTCAGAACAATCTTATGGAGTAAGTTATTGTTTATAATCAACAGTAATTAGTTTCCTTCAAGGAATGGAATAGTTACTAACACAGGTAAGATTAGAGAAATAGTTGATTCCATTTCTGAGTTAAGTCAGAAATTTTTGAAATCACTTGAAATTACAAATGTGTAACTTCTCTACAAGATTGTTCTTTAATTATTAATCACATTATATTAAGAAATTAAAACTGGGTTTCAGTTTTTTAAGTAAGTTTATTTCTAGAAGAATATTAGTTATTGTATGTATTTACAATTTTAAAAATGTGTCTATACCTAAAGAAGTAATAGAATCCCAAAACATATTGCCAGTAAAGTTCTTTGGAATAATTATTTACATCATTAAAAGAAATACTGAAGATGTATTATGTAGACTGTTGCATCCACAACACATCCTGTGTCTTCAGGAACACAATGGTAAACCTTTGCAGTTATTTAAGGCCTCCTATTTCTTCTACCTCATTTTGGATGATGATGATCTTATTTCTATTTTATAAGAAAATGTATCTTTTTATAAAACTAACAGTTTATGAAATATAGATTCATTTTCCTTTTACTTGGTATGAAGTCCATTCTCAATGAAACCAACTCTGTGTACATCCTTCTTTGTATTAGTATGAGGTAAATATAATTCTTTGTTCTTTATTATGCTCAGAGCAAAACACATGGAGCCACTTTAAATCTTATTCCCATTCCGTTTACTGTGAACATTCAAAGTTAAATTCTTAACCTTAAAGTATCTAAAATGATGCTGTTGTAATACTGTGTATTATTTCTAGCATGAAATGCTCTCTTTGTAGTCATGTCACTCATTGCAGTCTTCCTCTTTATCACCTACAACAGAAGGACAATGCATGTTGCTATAAGGAAATAACACTGTTGAAAAATATTTTTGACTGCTATAAATGGCAGTCAGGGAACATCAGGTATCTGATGTTCAGAGATAAGGAATACTGTTGAATTTACAGAATGCCTGCTAGTTTCCACAATAAAAAAAGGCTCAAAATATTCATGACCGCCCAATTGAAAACCTGTAGTGTGTGTGTATGGTATGTCTTATTTCTAAGAGCAATTAACTGTTGACACATGGGAGATTGGCAGAGTTCTCACTGCAGTTCTGACTATCAGAAAAGGACCTAATAGCTGTGCCACTATAAAAGAATTTAATAATAACTGTTATAACTTTAGGAATTCTTATAAGAACTTCATTAAGACCTAGAAAGCCATCTATTTGTCTATATAGCATCACTACAAGACAGTACATCTTCCTAGATCTGCACAGAGCTGCTTCAAAGGGATGGAGTATTACTTAATGATTGCTATATATGTTTAATAATAACAGGGAAAGCACATTAATAGCAGGAATCTTTCCTAAAATGAATTCTTATATACTTGAAAAATAAAGGCAAACCTGTCACAGATGCTATGATAATCTGAAGCAGGCCATTTAATGGAGACCACCTGTGAGTTATTAGCTTGTCCCAAAATGGCTCCTGTCAAGAATTCCAATGATCCTATGCTTTCAAACAGGTCATCATGGACTAAGGCTTGTCTTCAATAAAAATGAAAACAACAGAAAGCCCACATGCAAAGGGAAACTGAGAATGCTCTACTCAATGACAACTTGGTCAAAAAAGAAATAAGGAAAGAAATAAAAGACTTTATAAAATTTAATAAGAATGAAGGCACAATATACCCAAACTTATGGGACAAAGTGAAAGCAATGCTAAGAGGAAAACTCAAAGCTCTGAGTGCTTGCAAAAAGAAACCTCAGAGAGCATACACTAGCAGCTTGACAGCAGACCTGAAAACTCTAGAACAAAAAGAAGCAACTACATCCCAGAGGTGTAGAAGGCAAGAAATAATCAAACTCAGGCCTGAAATCCACCAAATAGAAACAGAAAGAACTATACAAAGACACAACAAAACCAGGAGCAGATTTTTGAGAAAATCAACAAGATAGATAAACCCTTGGCTAGACAAGCCATAGGGCACAGAGAGAGTATTAAAATTAACAAAATCAGAAGTGAAAAGGGAAACATAACATAACAACAGAAACAGGAAATTCAAAAAATCAGATCTTACTACAAAAACCTATACACAAAAAAACTGAAAAATCTGAATGGAATGGACAATTGTTTAGACAAATACCAGGTACCAAATTAAATTAGGATGAGATAAACCATAAAAACAGTCCTATAACTGCTAAAGAAATAGAAGCAGTCACTAAAGTCTCCCCCCCAAAAAAAATAAAAAATAAAAAAGCACAGGACCAGAGACCAGATAGAGAATTCTAGTATTAGTGGTGCAGAATTCTATCTATTAGACCTTCAGAGAGAACCTAATGCAAATATTCTTCAAACCATTCTACAAAATAGAAACAGAAGGAACACTACACAATTCGTTCTATGAAGTTACAATTATGATTACACCTAAACCACACAAAGACCCAACAAAAAGAAAACTTCAGACCAATTTGCCTTATCAATATCTATGGAAAAGTACTTAATGAAATTTTTGCAAACCCAATCCAAGAATACATCAAAACATTTATCCATCATGATCAAGTAGGCTTCATCCCAGGGGTGCAGGGATGTTTTAATATATGGAAAATTATCAATGTAATCTACCATATAAACAAACTCAGATGATAAAAACCATGTGATCATCACATTAGATGCTGATAAAGCATTTGACAAAATTCAACTACCCTTCTTGAAAAAATTCTTGGAAAGATCAGTAATTCAAGGCTCATACCTAAACACAGGAAAACAACATGGAGGAAACAAGTAGCAAACATCAATTTAAATGGAGAGAAGCTTGAAGCAATCCCACTAAAATTACGGATTAGACAATGCTGCCCAGTCTCTCCCTACCTATTCAGTATAGTACTCAAAGTCCTAGCCAGAGCAATCAAAGAAAAAAAGAAAGTCAAGGGATACAAATTGGAAAGGAAGAAGTCAAAATATCACTATTTGCAGATGAAATGATAGCATACATAAGTGACCCTAGTAATTCAACCAGAGAACTCCTAATCCTGATAAACAACTTCACTAAAGTGGCTGGATAAAAATTAACGGAAGCAAATCAGTAGCATTCCTTTACTCAAAGGATAAACAGGCTGAGAAAGAAATTAGGGAAATGACACCTTTCACAATAGTCACAAATAATATGAAATACATTGGTGTGAATCTAACCAAGCAAGTTAAAGATCTGAATGACAAGACAAAACAAAACAGAATAGCAAAATCTATTCTCAACAATAAAAGAACTTTTGCATGTGTCCCCATTCCTGACCTCAAGCGTTTTTTATAAAGCAATAGTGATGAAAACTGCATGGTAACTGTAGAGAGACAGGGAAGTCAATAAATGGAATGAGACGGAAGGTTCAGGAATAAGCCCCACACCTATGGTCACTTGGTCTTTGGCAAAAAAGCTAAAACCATTTAATGGAAAAAGGACAGCATTTTCAATATATAGTGCTGGTTCAATTGGTGGTCAGCATGTACAAGAATGCAAATCATTCCATTCTTACAGCCCAGTACAAAGCTAAAGTCCATGTAGATCAAGGACCTCCGCATGAAAACAAACTGAAACTAATAGAGGAGAAAGTAGTGAAGAGCCTTGAACATATGGGCACGGGTGAAATTTTCTTGAACACAACAATGCCTTATGCTTTAAAATCAACAATAGAAAAATGGAACTTCATGAAAATGAAAAGCTTTTGGAAGGCAAAAGACACTCTCCAGAGGACAAAACAGCAACCAACAGATTGGGAAAAGATCTTTACCAACCATACATCCAATAGAAGTCTAATATCAATATATACAAAGAACTCAAGAAGTTAGACTTCAAAGAATCAAATAACTCTATTAAAATATAGGCACAGAGCTAAACAAAGAATTCTCAATTTTTGAACATTGAATGGCAGTGGAAAACCTAAAGAATGTTCAACATCCTTAGTTAGCAGGGAAATGTAAGTCAAATTACCCCTGAGATTCCACCTCAGAATTGCAAAGATCAAAACTGCAGGTGACAGCAGATGTTGGTGAAGATGTGGAAAAATAGGAACACTTCCATTTTTGGTGGGATTGCAAGTTCGTGCAACCACTCTAGAAATCATTTTGGTGGTTCCTCAGAAAATTGGACTTAGTACTACCTGAGGACCCAACTATACCACTCCTGGACATACACCCAAATGATGCTTCAACATATAACAAGGACACATGCTCCACTCTGTTCATAGCAGTCTTATTTATTATAGACAGAAGCTGGAAATAACCTAGATCATCAACGTAAAGGATACAGAAAATGTGGTACATTTACACAATGGACTACTACTCAGCTATTAAGAACAATGACTAGGTGAAATTCTTAGGCAAATGGATAAAACTAGAAAATATCATCCTGAGTGATGTAACTCAGTCACAAAAGAACACACATGTATACCCTCACTGAGAAGTGGATATTAGCCCCAAGGCCCAGAATACCCAAGATACATTTGATAGACAACATGAAGCTCAAGAGGAAGGAAGACCAAAGTGTGGATGCTTCAGTCCTTCTTAGATGGGGGAACAAAATCCTCATAGGAGAAAATATGGAGAAAACTTATGGAGCAGAGACTGAAGGAAAGGTCATCCAGAGACTGCTACCTAGGGAAATATCCCATAATACAGTCACGAAACCCAGATAATATAATGTATGTCAAGAAGTGCTTGCTGACAGGAGTCTGATATAGGTGTCTTCCGAGAGGCTCTGCCAGTGCATGACAAATACAGAGGTAGGTGCTTTCAGCCAACCATTGGACTGAGAATGGGGTACCCAATGAAGGAGTTAGAGAAAGGACTGAAATAGCTGAAGGGGTTTGCAACTCCATAGGAAGAATAACAATATCAACCAGCCAGACTTCCCAGAGCTTTCTGGGACTAAACCACCAACCAGAGAGTACCCATGGATAGACCCATGGCTCCAGCCACATATGTAACAGAATATAGCCTTGTTTGGGCATCAATAGGAGAAAAGGCCCTTAGTTCTGTAAAGGCTTGATTCCCCAGTGTAGAAGAATGCCAGGGCAGGAGCAGGGAGTGCCTGGGATGGTGGGGGAACACCCTCATATAAAGGTCAAGAGGGCATGGGATAAGGTGTTTCCAGTGGAGAGACCCGGAAAGGGTATAATATTTGAAATGTAAATAAAAAATCCAATAAATGAAAGAAAAAAAGGAAAAAAGGAGACTTGCCTGAGATTATTTTGGAACAAAGTGAACAGCAGAGGCAGTAGGAACTTAGTGTTCCTCATAGGCAGTCTTTATGGTTGTGCATTCGCCTTAGCACAAAGAATTGCTAGATGCTAGAGCTGTGTTCCTGCAATGAATAATCTCAGATTCATAATCAAATCCCCTATTCCATATCCATATATGCAAAAGCAATTAGGACAGATTACCACCATCTTCAACTACTTGAAATATATGCTTAAACTATTTGTGAAGAATAAAATATAAATATCTATTTGGAAGACAGTGAGTGATGTTTAGTGACATGTGACACAAAAATAAAAATAAAACTCTGTGAACATTCTGACACATGTTCATGTGTGACAAATGTGTGTGCGCCCATGTGTGTACAGGTATGCTCTTTTCCAAGTATGCATGCAGAGGCCTCAAGACACCTTACTCTTTCATTCTCTGCCTTGTTCCCATGAAACAGGTTCTCCCAAAGAAGCTAGATCTCCCTGATTATTCCCTGCGAGGTTCCCTAGATCAGCACATCCCAGAAGTCTCTTTTATCTGGCATTTTGGATCTTAGGTTGAAAACACAGGTCATCATCCTCAGCCTTCCAGCTGGATACTAGGCATGCAAACTCAAGTCCTCACATTCTTTAGCTAACAATCTTACTCATTGAGACATCTGGCGGTAATGGGGGGAGGGTTGGGAGGGGAACACCCATAAGGAAGGGGAGGGGGGAGGGGGATGTTTGCCCGGAAACCGGGAAAGGGAATAACACTCGAAATGTATATAAGAAATACTCAAGTTAATAAAAAAAAGCTAAAGAAATGAAAAAAAAATTGTTCTACAAAAAAAAAAAAGAAAAACTAAATTCTGAATGAAAGGAAGAAACCGAATCGACAAGCAAAAAAACCATTATGAATTAGAAATAACAAGTGGAATTCATGGTTGTATTTATTATTACTTGTACAGGTAGCAAAACTTAAGTTAATACTGAAAATATTTATTTCTCGTGCCTTCCCTAGATACAATTGTATCTTGCTGTATTGGTTCCTTACTCTACTATTCTCCTGTGATCTTTGCACTTGATCTTAGCCAAAAGGCCGAGAAGCAATGATCTTTGCAAATCAGACAGTTTATATACAATTAATGAAGGAGATTCTGGGAAAAGTAATGCTTTGATCTCATGGAAGAATACATTGTGTTCTCATCTTGCACTGTGGTGATCTCCTTTTAGCCAGAACCATGTGCCAAAAATAAATATATAAATAAATAAGCAAACCCAACTAAACAAATAAATAAGCAAACAAATAAAATAAGATGAATAAGTAAATAGGAAGAAGTAGGAGGGAAACATGCTCTGATTGAATCTATTTTCATCCCTTGAAAAATATCTTAATTTTCACTTATATTCAATGCCTGTAGCTGAGGGCCATTAAAACTAATAAAAGTACATCATTTGTGACAGATCTTAGAAAATAGTTTCTGCAATCCACTGCGCTCTCAAATGCTCATTAGAAGTCGTGGTTTTTCTTTTGAGAAGGATGCTGGCTGAATGCTTAAAACATGTACTCTCAGGCTTTTGACAAGTCAAGCTGGCAATAGAGTGTTTGAAGCAAAGTCTTTATATAAAAAAGATGTTGTGAGGCTATATCAAACATGAACAGGAATGACACATCATAGCAGAGAACATGAGGATGCAATGCAGGTGCATGAGAGAGAATGAATGCATTTATTTCAGTTTTGTCATTTCACGGTGTCAGAATAAATAACAATCCATATTTAGGATAGGCAAAATATTCTACATGAATTGGGGTTATCAAACACAACTCGAAAGTATTGTCTCATTCCTTTGCACTCAAAAGATTCTTGGCTAGATATCATGGGAGTATTTTGTAGATATTTTTGTGTCTATAATATAAGAACAATAGCAGTATTAACGATGTTTACTGTGTTTTATAAATTTATGTATGCAAAATATGAATGCATAAAAGAAACAGAACTGTAATGATATTATTAACATTTTACTCTGAATATTATTCTAAGACAAGTTCTTCCTGGGTAACAAAGCTGGATTTGAACTCATAATTCTCCAATAAGAGATTTGCATGTGTCTAAAAGATTCGGTCAAATCCTGCCAAGCTGAACATGTAGTATATTTGGTATTTTAGGTGTCAACTTTCAGTTGTACTCTTAAAGCTAAAGTTATCTTCATGCCACAAAATTTTAGGCTGAGAATTTCAGTAGTGATTAGTCAGTGGTTTAAAATATATGTATTGTCACATTTTAATTATATACAAATTTATTTATACATTTATTTAGCTGGATGGGCTACGTGTATAATACCTTTCAAGTATATAGATGACGTGAGTCCTATTGATCAAACTTGGCAGCAACAACATTTAGGTTGATTCACTCCCAGAACCCTAGTTTTTATTTTGTTGTTGTTGTTGTTGTTGTTGTTGTTGTTTGTTTGTTTGCTTGTTTGTTTTATTTTTGTGTTTTTTGTTTCTTTTTTTGTTTTTTGTTTCATTTTGTTTTGTTCTTTGTTTTGTTTTAATATGGGTAAGATGTGCAAAGAAATCTTGAACAAAATTTTAAAACACATACACACACACACAAAATAATTTAGAATCCAGTATCAACCAGCTGAGTGAATTATGTTCGGACTTCCAATTATAAAAAGGTACAAGTGTACATTTAAGTTTTAAAATATTTCTTCTCAGTCCATTTATCATTTGTATAAAAGGTGGATACACTTTTTGTTGTTGCTGTTATTTTGTATACAACCACTTTAATGAATGAGGTAATCAACTGTAAGAAGTCCCTGGTAGATATTTCTTTTTGGGACTCACTTATGTATACTATCATATCATCTGCAAAAAGTGATATGTAGACTTCATTTCCAATGTGTATCCTCTTGATCTCTTTGCATTGTTTTATTGCTCTAGCCAGAACTTCAAGTACTATATTGAATACATATGGGGACAGTGGACAGCTTTGTCCTGTCTCTGATTTTAGTGGAATTCTTTTTGTTCTAGAACTTTCTGGTGTGCAATAAAGTTGCCAGTATGGTATTTCTCCATTTAATATAAGTTACTTTCCAGTTAATTTGATGCCAGGTATTGCCTTGCTATATATTGCCTTTGTTGTATTTATGAATGTGCCTTGTATTCTTGACCTTTCCAACACTTTAAGCATAAAAGGTTATTGATTTGTCAAAGACTTTGCCAGCATCTAATGAGATAATCATGCTTGTTTGTTTTTTTTTAATTTGTTAATATGATGGATTATATTGATCTATTTTTGTATGTTGAACCATTCCTGCATCCCTGGGATGAAGCCTACTTGATCATATTTTTGATGGGTTCTTGGATTGGATTTGTGAATATTCTGTTGAGTATTTTGATTCAATGTTCACACAGGAAATTGGTCTGAAATTATTTTTCTTTGCTGAGTCTTCATTTCGTTCAGGCATCAGGGTGATTGTAGCCACATAAATTGAGCGTAGCAGTGTTCCCTCTGTTTCAGTTTTGTCGAATAGGTTGAGAAGTATTGATATTATTCTTCTTTGCAAGTCTGGTTGAATTCTGTGCCAAAATCACGTGGCCCTTGGCTTGTTTTATTTTTCTGATTCTGCTTCTGCATCTTTTCTTCATATTCTTCTTCTTATCCTCCTCTTCCTTCTCCTCCTTCTTCTCATCATTCTCCTCCTGTTCCTTCTTTTCCTTTTTCTTCTTTTCAGTTGTGAGACATTTAATGACTGATTCTACTTACAAGAAATGGGACTATTTAAATTGTTAATCTGGTCCTGGTTTAAGTTTAAGAAGTTAAAGTAAAATAATATCATCCATTTTGTTTAGATTTTCAAAATTTTTGGAGAACAGTTTTGATCTGGTAATAATTCTTTGGATTTCCTCAGTACCTGTTTTTATGTTCCCCTTTCCATTTCTAATTTTGCTAATTTGGCTATTTCCTCTGTGCCTTTTAGTTAGTTTAGCTAACGGTTTGTCTATCTTGTTGATTGTCTCAGAAAAACAAGCTTTAGGTTTAATTAATTCTTTGCATTGTTATCTTTGTTTCTGATTGATTGACTTTCAACCCTGAGTTTGATTATTTCCTACTCCAAGCTGGATGTATTTGCTTCTTTTTTTCTAGAGCTTTCAGGTGTGAGATTGAGTTAGTAGTATTACTTTAGGAAGGTACTTGCTGCCCTGAACCTTTCTCTTAACACTGTTTTCATTGTGCCCCATTAATTTGTTTATGTTGTGTCTTCATTTTCATTGAATTCTAGAAAATCTTTAATTTCTTTCTTTGTTTACTGCCACAGTGGTCAATGAAGAGAGAGCTGTTCAGTTTCCATGAGTTTGTAAACTTTCTCTTGTTTCTGTTGTTGTTGAAATCTATCTTTAATTTCTGATAGTCTGATAAGATATAAGAGGTAACTTCTATCTTCTTATAACCACTTTGGCTTAATTTGTGACAAAGTATATCTTCAATTTAGAAGAAGGTCCCATCAGGTACTGAGAAAAAAGTATTGTCTTTTGTGTTTGTGTGAAATATTCTGTAGATATCTATTAGGTCCCATTAATTTAGATCATCTGTTAGTTTGATTATTTCTCTATTTTCTGTCTCAATGACCTGTCCATCAGTGACAGTGGGGTGATGGAATCTCCCACTTCTAAGGTGAAGCACAATTCAATGTATTATTTAAGCTTTAGAAACATTTCTTTTATGAATGTGGGTGTCCTTTTATTTGGGACATAGATATTTCAGACTTGAGATATGATCATGGTGGATTCTTTTCTTTGATGAGTATGAAGTGTCCTTTCTCATCTGTTTTGACTAATGTCAGTTGAAAGTCTATTAAAGATTACATAAGCTACTTGAATTTGCTTCTTGGATCCATTTGCTTGGAAAACCATTTACTAGCTTTTTACTCTGAGACAATTTCTATGTTTGTTGCTAAGATATCTTTCTTGAATGTAACAAAATGAGGAATTCTGGTTTCACATTAATTTTGCATGCATGTGTCTTTTATTGGAGAATTGAGTCCAATTATATTGAGAGATATTAATGATTAATGACTTTTAAAACCTGTTCTTTTGATGGTGGTGGCCATGGTAATGATACTAGTATGTGTGTTGGGAGGAGTGTTTGTGGGGTGTATGTATGTGTGTATGTATGTATGTATGTGTGTGTATGTGTGCTCTTCTTTTGGTTTTGCTGGTGTAGAGTTATTTATGTTTTATGTTTTTCAGAAATTAAGCAAGAGTTCTAACTCAAGACCCAGCTATTCCATTTCTGACCATATACCAAAAGATATTTTGCCAAATAGCTTGGTCATCTGCTCACCGGTGTTCATTGCACCATTATTTGTAACAACCAGGAACTGGAGACAGTCCACATATTCTGCAACTGAAAAATAGATAAAGATAATGTATACATTATACGATGAAATTTGACTAAGCTATTATAACCAAGGACATCATGAAACTTTTAGACAAATGAATGAAACTATAAAATATTCTGAGTGAGATAATGCAGCCCCAGACACACATGGTATGTATTCACTTATAAGTATATATTAACCATAAAGTACATGATAGCCATTCTATAAACCACAAACCCAAATAAGCTAAATAGCCCCGAAGGCCCAAATGTATACACTTGAACTTCATCAGAAAGGGGAAATGGATTAAATATTAGGGATTGATGAAGTAAGGGCATTTAGTGGGGGAGAGTGGAGGATAAGAAAAGAAGAATGAGGTGCAGGGAGGACAGAGGGACTGAGAATTTGGTGAGAGAACTGAAATTGTAGGTGAAGTATCTCTGGGAAAAACCAGAAACCCAGGGCAAGGAAAGTGCCCAGGAACCTATGAGAGTGAACCTAGCTAAAACTCCTAGCTCTAGAGAATTTAGAATGTGAAATTGGCACCTTCCATAAGCAAGCAAGACTTTCAATGGAAGGATAGGGACACCTACCCACCCAAAAAACCTTGGACTCATTATTTGACCTGGCTACAACATGTGCAGGGATAAAAATGGAATAGAAATTGAGGAAATGGCCAAAAAATGAAAGATTCAATTTAATACCCATGCCATGAAATAGATACAACCCTTGACACTATCAGTGATATTCTGCTATACTTGAAGACAAGAACCTTGCATCACTGTCCTCTAGGAGGTGGTGCAACCAAGCAGCTGATAGAAACCGATGCAGAGACCCACAACCAAACTTTAGGCAGAGTTTGTGGAATCAAGAGGAAGAGGTAATGGACATACTGAAAGAACAAGAGAAGTCAAGGATACCACAAGAAAACCTATAGAATCAGATAAACTGAGACTATAGGGACTCACAAAGCCTGAACAACAAACAAAAGAGCATTCGTTGGATAGACCTAAGCCCCCAACACTTATGTAACTGATGTGCAACTTGGTCTTCATGTAGACTTCTTAACAACTGGAGGAGGACTGTCTCTGATTCTCTTGCCTGCTTCTGGATCACGTTTTCTGAAGTGGGCTGCCTTGTCTATGCTCAATAGAAAAAGATGCTCCTAGTTCTACTGTAAGTTGATATGCCAAAGTATGTTGATATACATAAGAGGCCTCCCTTTCTCTGAGGAGAAAAGGACTGGGAAATTGGGAAAGGGATAGGTTAGTTGGAGAGAATAGGAAGAAAGGAGTGGGGCTATGGGAATATAAAGTAAATAAATTAAATAAGTAATGAAAGAACTGTTTCATTTCAGTTCTTCCGATCTTGGCAGAAAATATCTCTTGCTCCTTACCTGACATGAAAACATAGAAATAACAAAATCTGGGACACTAGTTATGTCTAACTTAGATGATACCACAGTTCTGTCCTTCCCTATTATCCAGTTTCTGCCGTGCCCAACCTCGACCAGCAAGGAAGACACGACCACAGGAGATCTTCTTCAAGCAGTTTTACTCAGGAACCTTGATATAATCTTCTGACTCTCTCTCTCTTCTGGCTCTCTCTCCTCTGACTCTCTCTCTCTGACTCTCTCTCTCTGACTCTCTCTCTCTCTGACTCTCTCTCTCTCTCTCTCTCCTGACTCTCTCCCTTCTGAGTCTCTCTCTCTGACTCTCTCTCTCTGACTCTCTCTCTCTCTGACTCTCTCTCTCTCTCTCTCTCCTGACTCTCTCCCTTCTGAGTCTCTCTCTCTGACTCTCTCTTCTTACTGTCTCTCTCTTGACTGTCTCTCTCTCCTGACTGTCTCTCTCTCCCTGGGGAACGCCCTGCACCACACTTAAATAGCTAGCACTGGCCAGTCCTAGCAAGCCACGTGGGTCATGTAGATAGGCTGTCACTATGCAGAAGCTAGCGGGCCAGGCAGACATAGCCAAATAAGGACTTGTTTACTGCAAGGAGCGCTCACGGTTGGAAGGCGGAAACCAGCGCCATCTTTGAGGCGCGGGACGTCGCAGCTCTCTACAAGTTTCCAATCTTGTTAATGAATAACATTAGACAGCTCCTATTGAGATATTAATAGTATCTCATGCACAAAGGATACATATATTTCCTTTATTTATAGTTTATGAGTGGTAGTTATTCTATCTGATTTGCACATATAAAGGCAAAAAGGGAAGTTTATAGTTGATAATTTTATATCATGAAAAATAGGGACATAGGAAGGGAAGACTCTTCCTAGTCATAACAACATAACAAAGAGATGCCCATCATTATAAGCATTGTAACTCAATTCACGATCATTCCTGGAATCCATCACTCTCTTCTATCACCTGTTTCATATTTATTCATCTACTATGTATCCAGGTGACAGTCTTACTTTCAAGATCAGTGATATTTCTGTTGGAAATTCAGTGTTTATCCCACCCACCATTAGTTTTGCTGTGTTTCTCTACGGCCTGAAGGCCTACATAAACAACTTCAGATTTACAAGCATTGAAGGGTGAATAAAGAAGTGTTGGGGGCCAATTCTGAATGTCATCATCAGTCTCTTTCTGAATACTAGTTTCTTCAAGAAGTGTAAAGGTGGCCAATACTGTCACAGAAGCCTGCACAGAATCCAGAAGTTCATAATATTGTGCCATATTGAGATATGTTCATATGCTCCATTGCAAGCATGAAGGTCTTATCTCTACTCAGTTAATGCCTAAAATTCTGAGAATTTTTTCTGACTTTGATGATTTGTGCTACATTGAACTCTTGTGACTTCCATGAGTATAGCTTGCTTGTATTTTTTCTTCTTCTTAGGGTAGACAGTGCCAAATTTATAACTTCATTACCCCTTCTCATATTCCAAAGTCATTTGAGCCAACCAAATCCATTAATCACATTAATTTGCATAGTACACATTAGTTATTTAGAGCCTAGTTTTATATAAGATGTGCGTTTACATGTTTATGGAGGTGATAAGGTCAGAATATCAATTGGCAAAGTAGAAGAGTCCAGAAACCAAACACATTCTTTTTTTTTCTTTTTTCTTTTTCTTTTTTTTTTTTATTAACTTGAGTATTTCTTATATACATTTCGAATGTTATTCCCTTTCCCGGTTTCCGGACAAACATCCCCCTCCCCCCTCCCCTTCCTTATGGGTGTTCCCCTCCCAACCCTCCCCCCATTGCCGCCCTCCCCCCATAGACTAGTTCACTGGGGGTTCAGTCTTAGCAGGACCCAGGGCTTCCCCTTCCACTGGTGCTCTTACTAGGATATTCATTGCTACCTATGGGGTCAGAGTCCAGGGTCAGTCCATGTATAGTCTTTAGGTAGTGGCTTAGTCCCTGGAAGCTCTGGTTGCTTGGCATTGTTGTACTTTTGGGGACTCGAGCATTCGCCTCTGTATTTGCTGTATTCTGGCTTTGTCTCTCAGGAGCGATCTACATCCGGCTCCTGTCGGTCTGCACTTCTTTGCTTCATCCATCTTGTCTAATTGGGTAGCTGTATATGTATGGGCCACATGTGGGGCAGGCTCTGAATGGGTGTTCCTTCAGTCTCTGTTTTAATCTTTGCCTCTCCCTTCCCTGCCAAGGGGATTCTTTTTCCTCATTTAAAGAAGGAGTGAAGCATTCACATCTTGATCATCCGTCTTGAGTTTTGTTTGTTCTAGGGATCTAGGGTAATTCAAGCATTTGGGCTAATGGCCACTTATCAATGAGTGCATGCCATGTATGTCTTTCTGTGATTGGGTTAGCTCACTCAGGATGATATTTTCCAGTTCCAACCATTTGCCTACGAATTTCATAAACTCGTTGTTTTTGATAGCTGAGTAATATTCCATTGTGTAGATGTACCACATTTTCTGTATCCATTCCTCTGTTGAAGGGCATCTGGGTTCTTTCCATTTTCTGGCTATTATAAATAAGGCTGTGATGAACATAGTGGAGCACGTGTCTCTTCTATATGTTGAGGCATCTTTTGGGTATATGCCCAAGAGAGGTATAGCTGGATCCTCAGGCAGTTCAATGTCCAATTTTCTGAGGAACCTCCAGACTGATTTCCAGAATGGTTTTACCAGTCTGCAATCCCACCAACAATGGAGGAGTATTCCTCTTTCTCCACATCCTCGCCAGCATCTGCTGTCACCTGAGTTTTTGATCTTAGCCATTCTCACTGGTGTGAGGTGAAATCTCAGGGTTGTTTTGATTTGCATTTCCCTTATGACTAAAGATGTTGAACATTTCTTTAGGTGTTTCTCAGCCATTCGGCATTCCTCAGCTGTGAATTCTTTATTTAGATCTGAACCCCATTTTTTAATAGGGTTATTTGTTTCCCTGCGGTCTAACTTCTTGAGTTCTTTGTATATTTTGGATATAAGGTCTCTATCTGTTGTAGGATTGGTAAAGATCTTTTCCCAATCTGTCGGTTGCCGTTTTGTCCTAACCACAGTGTCCTTTGCCTTACAGAAGCTTTGCAGTTTTATGAGATCCCATTTGTTGATTCTTGATCTTAGAGCATAAGCGATTGGTGTTTTGTTCAGGAAATTTTTTCCAGTGCCCATGTGTTCCAGATGCTTCCCTAGTTTTTCTTCTATTAGTTTGAGTGTGTCTGGTTTGATGTGGAGGTCCTTGATCCACTTGGACTTAAGCTTTGTACAGGGTGATAAACATGGATCGATCTGCATTCTTCTACATGTTGCCCTCCAGTTGAACCAGCACCATTTGCTGAAAATACTATCTTTTTTCCATTGGATGGTTTTGGCTCCTTTGTCAAAAATCAAGTGACCATAGGTGTGTGGGTTCATTTCTGGGTCTTCAATTCTATTCCATTGGTCTATCTGTCTGTCTCTGTACCAATACCATGCAGTTTTTATCACTATTGCTCTGTAATACTGCTTGAGTTCAGGGATAGTGATTCCCCCTGAAGTCCTTTTATTGTTGAGGATAGCTTTAGCTATCCTGGCTTTTTTGTTATTCCAGATGAATTTGCAAATTGTTCTGTCTAACTCTTTGAAGAATTGGATTGGTATTTTGATGGGGATTGCATTGAATCTGTAGATTGCTTTTGGTAAAATGGCCATTTTTACTATATTAATCCTGCCAATCCATGAGCATGGGAGATCTTTCCATCTTCTGAGGTCTTCTTCGATTTCTTTCCTCAGTGTCTTGAAGTTCTTATTGTACAGATCATTTACTTGCTTTGTTAAAGTCACTCCGAGGTACTTTATATTATTTGGGTCTATTATGAAGGGTGTCGTTTCCCTAATTTCTTTCTCGGCTTGTTTCTCTTTTGTATAGAGGAAGGCAACTGATTTATTTGAGTTAATTTTATACCCAGCCACTTTGCTGAAGTTGTTTATCAGCTTTAGTAGTTCTCTGGTGGAACTTTTGGGATCACTTAAATATACTATCATGTCATCTGCAAATAGTGATATTTTGACCTCTTCTTTTCCGATCTGTATCCTTTTGATCTCCTTTTGTTGTCTGATTGCTCTGGCTAGAACTTCAAGAACTATATTGAATAAGTAGGGAGAGAGTGGGCAGCCTTGTGTAGTCCCTGATTTTAGTGGGATTGCTTCAAGTTTCTCTCCATTTAGTTTAATGTTAGCAACTGGTTTGCTGTATATGGCTTTTACTATGTTTAGGTATGGGCCTTGAATTCCTATTCTTTCCAGGACTTTTATCATGAAGGGGTGTTGAATTTTGTCAAATGCTTTCTCAGCATCTAATGAAATGATCATGTGGTTCTGTTCTTTCAGTTTGTTTATATAATGGATCACGTTGATGGTTTTCCGCTATATTAAACCATCCCTGCATGCTGGGATGAAGCGTACTTGATCATGGTGGATGATTGTTTTGATGTGCTCTTGAATTCGGTTTGCCAGAATTTTATTGAGTATTTTTGCGTCGATATTCATAAGGGAAATTGGTCTGAAGTTCTCTTTCTTTGTTGTGTCTTTGTGTGGTTTAGGTATAAGAGTAATTGTGGCTCGTAGAAGGAATTCGGTAGGGCTCCATCTGTTTCAATTTTGTGGAATAGTTTGGATAATATTGGTATGAGGTCTTCTATGAAGGTTTGATAGAATTCTGCACTAAACCCGTCTGGACCTGGGCTCTTTTTGGTTGGGAGACCTTTAATGACTGCTTCTATTTCCTTAGGAGTTATGGGGTTGTTTAACTGGTTTATCTGTTCCTGATTTAACTTCGATACCTGGTATCTGTCTAGGAAATTGTCCATTTCCTGAAGATTTTCAAATTTTGTTGAATATAGGTTTTTATAGTAAGATCTGATGATTTTTTGAATTTCCTCTGAATCTGTAGTTATGTCTCCCTTTTCATTTCTGATTTTGTTAATTTGGACGCACTCTCTGTGTCCTCTCGTTAGTCTTTCTAAGGGTTTATCTATTTTGTTGATTTTCTCAAAGAACCAACTTTTGGTTCTGTTGTTTCTTTCTACGGTCCTTTTTGTTTCTACTTGGTTGATTTCAGCTCTGAGTTTGATTGTTTCCTGCCTTCTACTCCTCCTGGGTGTATTTGCTTCTTTTTGTTCTAGAGCTTTTAGGTGTGCTGTCAAGCTGCTGACACATGCTCTTTCCTGTTTCTTTCTGCAGGCACTCAGCGCTATGAGTTTTCCTCTTAGCACAGCTTTCATTGTGTCCCATAAGTTTGGGTATGTTGTATCTTCATTTTCATTAAATTCTAAAAAGTTTTTAATTTCTTTCTTTATTTCTTCCTTGACCAGGTTATCATTGAGTAGAGCATTGTTCAATTTCCACGTATATGTGGGCATTCTTCCCTTACTGTTATTGAAGACCAGTTTTAGGCCGTGGTGGTCCGATAGCATGCATGGGATTATTTCTATCTTTCTGTACCTGTTGAGGCCCGTTTTTTGACCAATTATATGGTCAATTTTGGAGAAAGTACCATGAGGAGCTGAGAAGAAGGTATATCCTTTTGCTTTAGGATAGAATGTTCTATAAATATCCGTTAAGTCCATTTGGCTCATGACTTCTCTTAGTCTGTCGACATCACTGTTTAATTTCTGTTTCCATGATCTGTCCATTGATGAGAGTGGGGTGTTGAAATCTCCCACTATTATTGTGTGAGATGCAATGTGTGTTTTGAGCTTTAGTAAGGTTTCTTTTACGTATGTAGGTGCCCTTGTATTTGGGGCATAGATATTTAGGATTGAGAGTTCATCTTGGTGCATTTTTCCTTTGATGAATATGAAGTGTCCTTCCTTATCTTTTGTGATGACTTTTAGTTGGAAATTGATTTTATTTGATATTAGAATGGCTACTCCAGCTTGCTTCTTCTGACCATTTGCTTGGAAAGTTGTTTTCCAGCCTTTCACTCTGAGGTAGTGTCTGTCTTTGTCTCTGAGGTGTGTTTCCTGTAGGTAGCAGAATGCAGGGTCCTCGTTGTGTATCCAGTTTGTTAATCTATGTCTTTTTATTGGGGAGTTGAGGCCATTGATATTGAGAGATATTAAGGAATAGTGATTATTTTTTCCCTTTATATTCATATTTGGATGTGAGGTTATGTTTGTGTGCTTTCATTCTCTTTGTTTTGTTGCCAAGACAATTAGTTTCTTGCTTCTTCTAGGGTATAGCTTGCCTCCTTATGTTGGGCTTTACCATTTATTATCCTTTGTAGTGCTGGATTTGTAGAAACATATTGTGTAAATTTGGTTTTGTCATGGAATATCTTGGTTTCTCCATCAATGTTAATTGAGAGTTTTGCTGGATACAGTAACTGACAATACGTGTGTTTTTCAGAGATATATTAGGCAGGCAGTGGCATGTAATTGGAAAACCAGTACTATAAGGATATGTTTGTTATAGGAACCTGACCTTGTCTGTTCTGGTGTGGGTTAAGAAAATTGTGTGAGGTTGTTGTCTCACGAGGATAAAATAGACATAAAATAAGAAAACAAGGACAAACTAAGGCTGTTGGATATGGCTTGGAACTCTAGCCTGTTCCTATTACATAGTGTGGATTCTGCAGAGGAAAAGTAATATTCTTTATCAAAGTTAAACCAACTTCTTCCACAGAAATGGAAGCCACTGTAGTTAAATGAAGGAAAAGCTAGAGAAATTGTAACAGTGTCTATTGCTTCATGCAAGGAAAGGCAAACCAATGAATAAGTCACCAGCTGTGTGAACTACAAAATTACCTGATTATACTTTAGATAAAGAATAAAATCTAAGATGGCTCCCACTTCAATTCTGCTGTAAATCTCTAGTCGCACTATCTCCTGTAACATAACCTGGGGGAAATGAAGAACAAGAATAAGTTAGTTTGTTTGGTGAATGTGAAACAGTACAATACCACTCCCTAACCATGAACAGTCATCAAATCTACATTTCTATTTGTTAACAGTAGCAGTTATATTGCATTGTTTAAAGATGTTCCTGAATGGATTAGCTGGAGAATTTAATTCTTATTTAATTTATAAGACTTAAATGAGATATCATATATTAGGTAATTGGCATGAGTAGAGTATGCACTTATCAAACATTAATTACTTTCTACTACCGAAAAATGCATGCTTTCTTTCACTTTAAATTCATGAGTTGTGGCAATAATTTTTATTCCTATTGTCATATTCTTATACACATTAAAAATGACAGTGGAGTGTACTGGATTTATTTGGTTATAAAGAACAAATCAAAATAATCTATTTAAATGATATTACAAGAAACATAATACCTTTAAATGGAAAAGTATTATAATTATGTTTAAAATTTAATTTGATAATCATTGGAAAACAACATTCAACTCATCAGTAGAGAAAAATTTTCCTTCGTAGTGTTTTAGGAAGGCACTAACAGGCATTCCCATACATCTTTCCAGGACACAACACACAAAACACAGGTAATAAAGTTGACTTAGAAAGGCAGTTTAGGCAAATGGTTCATGAACTACTTACTTAATCACTGATAAAGAGTCCATTAAATCTAGTAAGTATATTATTTACATAGGGTATTTTAAATTTTCTTTTTAGGCTATTTACTTTACCAATATGTGAATTCCCAATATGCTAATTACAGTGAGAATCTTGTCTCTTCCACAATTATGAGGAGACCAGTGTTTAAAACTACAGTATTGGCCTAAAATACCCTTGCAACTATGTATTGTCACTATGGTCTGGGTGGACTCTAGACAAAGTTTAGCTACCTGTCTTGACTGTGCTATAAGAGAGAGGAATATATCTGCACAATTGTGAGGACGTTTCCCTCTTGAATGGAATTATATATGGTGCATGTAATGGAAGTAAATTTCAGAGGATATTCTGAAAAAGGGTATGCTCTTTGAAAGTAAAGCCAGAAGAGACTGTTGATGGCTTCTCCTCTACCGCAGTACCATGTTACTGCTGATGGTCATAAAATTAGATTGTTTTTTTAAATTTATGAGTCTTACTATCTAGGAAAAAGAAAAATGAGACAATTCAGAACCCATGTTCAGAATATATATATATATATGTATATATATATACATATATACATATTTGTAATACTTTAGTACATTAAGGAGAACTAGGAGTTATAAATCTATGTCCTAATAAGCAAGGTTTGTACTACTATAATAAGCAAGTTCTACTGCTTATTACAACAAAATCATGTATTTCCTAACTATAAATGACATTACTTCACAATATTTTCTGTAGTAAGTAAATGAACACAAATTTGTCTTTATATGCCACTTATTTTAAGAAATATTTTTATCTACTTGTTCCTTTGTAAATTGCTTGAATAAGTAGAGAAAATTATCTCAGCAGCATATTAATTCTATTTTCACCACAAGATTATCAGGAAAATTAAAGAAAATGAAAAATACACATAAAACATTTGGCACCTAAGTCTATGGGCTACATGAACGTCAATGTCATTGTATAGCTGTGAACTTTAACTTATAAACTCATGAGGTGCTCAGTGTTCATTCTGTTCTGTGCATCTCTAGAGTCTCACAGTATAGACATTTTAACTCTGGGAATCCCCCTGTAAAAGTTATGCCAACAGAGCAGTGGAATTTATTTTGATTTCAACATAATGCCATGTCTTTCAGAAGAATACTGATTATAGTTATGGATTCTTTCGGTCTAGTATAAATGTGACAGCTAGGTATTTATTCAATACTGAGAAGATAGTTGACAGGTACAGTTGAGGGCAAAAGTAGAAAAAAACTAACGTTTGTGTTGTGCAGATTTGGGAGAGCTATGCATCCTTACCTCATCCTTTTTTCACTATTTTTATTAACTACCTTATTTTGTTTATTTTTATTCCAAAAGTTGTCCCCTCCCTATTTCCCCTGTGTAAATTCCTCTCTCTATCTCTCCTTCCCCTTGCCTCTGAGAGGGTGTTCCCCCAACTGCCCACCTCACCCCAACCAGCCATTCTCTTCCCTGGGGCATCAAGTCTTTACAGGACCCAGTTCACCCTCTCTAGAGAGCCCAGACAAGGCAGTTCTCTGCTCCACATGTGCCATGGGCCACAAAGTAGCCCGTGCAAGCTCCCTGGTTTTTAGCTTAGCCTCTGGGATTTCGAAGGGGCCCTGGTTAGTTGACATTTTTGCTTTTCCTATGGGGCTGCAATCCGCTACAGCTCCTTTAGTTCTTCCTCTCCCTCTTCCGTATGGGCCCCTGAACTCAGCCCAATGGTTGTTGGAAGTATCTGCATTTGTGTCAGTCAGTTGCTCAGAGAACCCCCATACCAAGCTCACATCTGTGCACATACCATGGCCTTACTAATAGGATTAGGATTTAGTATACTCACAAGGGATCGATCCCTTATTGGGCTGGTCATTGGGTGGCCTTTCTTTCAGTCTCTGCTCCACTGTTGCCCCTGCATTTTCTTTAGACAGGAAGAAATCTGGTTTAAAAAGTTTGAAAATGGGTGGGTGGACCCTGCCTCAACTGGGGCTATGTCTATCTACTGGGGGTGCTATTTTCCGGTCCCATCTCCCAACTGCTGGGCATTTCACCAATGTCATCCATATTGAGTCCTGCTTGCCTCTCATAGCCCAGGTTTCTGGGACTTTCTAGAGGTTTCCTCTTTCCTCCATCTGCAGTACATTTTGCTTCATGCTTTTGGCCCTCTGGGTATCCCTACTGTTTCTCCCCATACCCCATCCTGCCTCCTCTTTTCAACTCCTCCCTTCCGTCCTCCATCCAATTTTTCTTCCTCCCTCTGCCTGCTAGGATTGTTTTGTTCCCCTTTAAGGGGTTTGCAGGTGTCCATACTTGGGTCTTCCTTTTTGTTAAGCTTTGAATAGTCTGTGAGTTGTATCATGGGTATTCTGAACTTTTTGACTAATATCCACTCATCAGTGAATACATGTCATGCACAACCTTTTGTTTATGTGTTAACTCACTCAGGTTGATATTTTCTACCATTTATCTGATATATTCATGATGTCCTTTTTATTTAATAGCTGAAAAGTATCCCATTTTGTAAAAGAATCACATTTTCTGTATCCTTTCTTCAGTTGAGGGAAACCCTGGTTGTTTTCAGCTTCTGGGTATTACAGATAAGGCTGCTGTGAATGATGTGGAACACATGTCCATGTGGTGTAGAGGATCATCGTTTGGGTATATTCCCAAGAGTGGTGGAGCTCTTCAGCTAGAGCTATTTCCAATTCTCTCAAGACCTGTCAGATAGATTTGGAGAGTGATTGTACCAGTTTGCAACCAAACCAGCAATGGAGGAATGTTCATCTTTCTCCACATCCTCGCCAGCATGTACTGTCCCTTGAGATTTTGATCTTAGTCATTCTGATTGGTGTTAGGTGGAATTCAGGGTCTTTTGATTTGCACTTCCCTGATGAATAAGGATGTTGAACATTTCTTTCTTTTTGTTTTTTTGAAGGTTTAGTTCTTTTTTTAATTCAATATTTTATGTTTTTTCATTTCAAATGTTATCCCCTTTCTCGGTTCCCCACCCTCCCATGCCCTCTCATTCTGCTCTATGAGGATGCTCTCCCTTCTACCCACCCACTCCCACCTCACCACCATGGCATTCTCCTACATGGAGAAGGGAAAAGAGCCTTCGCAGGACCAAGCGATTCTCCTCCTCTTGGTGCCAGGCAATGCTATCCTCTGCTACATATGCAGTGGGAACAATGGTTCCCTCCATGTGTACTCTTTCATTGGTTGTTTAGTCCCAGGGAGTTCTGATGGGGTCTGGTCAGTTGATATTGTTCTTCCTGTGAGATTGAAAACTACTTCAGCTCCTTCTGTCCTTTCTCTAACTCCTCCATTGGAGTCCCAGTGTTCAGTACAATGGTTACTGCAAGCATCTTCATCTATATCAGTAAGGATCTGGCAGAGCCTCTCAGGAGATACCCATATCAGGCTCCTGTCAGCAAGCACTTCTTGACATCCTCAATTGGTGGCTGCATATGGGATGAATATGCAGGTGGGGCATCTCAGATATTCAAGATTCCCTTGTTACAAATTTTCTGTTTACCTCTGTAGCCCATTTTAAAATTGGTTTATTTGGTTTTTTGGAGTCTAAGTATTTGAGTTCTTTATATATTTTGGATATTAGCGCTCTATTGGATGTAGGGTTAGTGAAGATATTTCCCCAATCTTTACATTGCTGTTTTGTCCTATTGATAGTGTCCTTTGCCTTACAAAAGCTTTGCAGTTTTATGAGGTCCCATTTGTCAAGTGTTGATCTTAGAACATGAGCCATTAGTCTTCTCTTCAGGACTTCTCTTTTGGACTTGAGACTTGTACAAGAAGATATATGTGGATCAATTTGTAATATTCTGTATACAGATAGCCAGTTAAATGAACACCATTTGTTTGAAGATGCTTTCTTTTTATACCGGCTTTTTTCTCAAAGATCAAGTTTCCATGAGTGTGTGAGTTTATTTCTAAGTCTTCAACTGAAATTCACTAACCAACCTGCCTGTTTCTGTAGCAATACCATGCAGTTGTGTTTTGTTTGTTTGTTTGTTTTGTAGTGTTTTGTTTGTTTGTTTGTTTGTTTGTTTTGGTTTTTAATATTGCTCTGTAGTACAGCTTGATATCAGAGATGGTGATTCCCCAGAAGTTCTTTTATTGTTAATACTCATTGCTGCTTTTCTGAGTTTTTTGTTTTTCCACATGAAGTTGAGAATTGTTTTTTTCCATTTCTTTGAAGATCTGTGTTGGAATTTTTATGCAGAATGCATTGAATCTGTAGAATGCTTTTGGTGAGATGGATATTTTTTACTATCTTAGACCACCAATCAAGCATGGGAGATATTTCCATCTTCTGAGATCTTCCTGTATTTCTTTCTTCAGAGACATGAAGTTCTTGTAATAACTTCACCTTTTTGGTTAGAATTACAATAATCTATTTTATATTATTTGTGGCTATTGTGAAGGGCATTGTTTCCTTATTTTCTTTCTCAGCCTGTTTATCATTTGTAAAGAGGAAGGCTCCTGATTTGTTGGAATTAATTTTATATCCAGCCCCATTGCTGAAGTTTTTTTTTATCAGCTGTAGAAGCTCTCTGGTAGAATTTTTGGGGTCCCTTATATATACCATCATATCACCCAAAAGTAGTGATAGCTAGATTTCTTCCTTTCCAATTTGGATATATTTGACCTTAATTTGTTGTCTAATTGGTCTAGCTAGAACTTTGAATATTATATTGATTAAATATGGAGACAGTGGGCAGCCTTGTCTTCTACCTGATTTTGTTGGGATTGCTTCAACTTTTCATTTAATTAAATGTTGGCTGTTGGTTTGTTATATCTTGCTTTTAGTATGTTTACATAAGTGAATTGAATTCCTGATATTTACAAGACCTTTACATAAAGGGTTTTGTGTTTTCTGAAAGAATTTTTCAGTATCTACTGAGATGATCATGTGGTATTTTTTTAAAGATTTATTCATTTATTATATATAAGTACACTGTAGCTGTCTTCAGAGACACCAGAAGAGGTCATCGGATCTCTTTACAGATGGTTGTGAGCCACCATGTGGTTGCTGGGAATTGAATTCAGGACCTCTGGAAGAGCAGTTGGGTGCTCTTAACCGCTGAGCCATCTCTCCATCCCCCAGGTAATTTTTCTTTATATAGTAGAATTCATTGATGCATTTCCATATATATAACAATGCTGGTATCCCTGGAGTGACGCCTACTTGGATTACTTTGATGTGTTCTTGGCTTTAGTTTGTTAGAATTTTATTGAGTACTGATATTCATATGCAAAATTGTTCTGAAGTCCTCTTTATCTGTTCAGTCTTTGTGGTTTAGGTAACAGAGTAACTATGGCTTCATAGGATGAATTAGGTACTGATTCTTCTGTTACTATTTTGTGAAATAGGTTGAAGAGTATTGCTATTAGCTCTTGTTTGAAAATCTGGTAGAATTCAGTACTAAAGTCATCTGCCCCTGGTCTCTTTTTGGTTGGGAGGTTTTTAAATGACTGCCTTTATGACTTTTGTGGTTATAGGACAGTTTATATGGGTTACCTGCTTTTAATTTAAATTTGTTATGTGTTACCTAGAAAATCATCCATTTCCTCTATATTATCCAGTTTTGTTGAATATAGGCTTTTATATTAAGAAGTGATGATTTTTTGAATGTCCTCAGTTTGTGTTGCTATGTCTTCCTTTTCATTTCTGATTCTATTATATTGGATACCTGATCTGTGTCCTTTAGTTAGTTTGACTAAGGGTTTAATCTACATTTTTAATTTACTCAAAGAATCATCGTATTTTGCTGATTTCTTTTATCATGCTCCTTGTTTCTCATAGTTTCATTAATTGTTCTGCCCTGACTTTGACTATCTCCAGCCATCTACTCCTCTTGGATATGTATACTACTTTTTGTTCTAGATCTTCCAGGTGTGCTGTGAAATTGATAGTGTGTGATCTATCCAATTCTTTTTTTTTTATTGGATATTTTTTACTTACATTACAAATGTAATCCCCTTTCCCAGTTTCTTCTCCACAAACTCCTATCACATTCTCCTCTGCCTTCTTTTATGAGGGTGTCTCACCCCCAATCACCCACTCATTCCCACTTCCCTTAACTGACATTCCCATACACTGGGGATGGAGGCATTTAGCCTTGGCAGGACCAAGGTTTCTTCTCCATTGGTGCCCAACAAGGCCATCCTCTGCTACATATACTGCTGGAATCATGGGTCTGTCCACGTGTACGATTTGGCAAGTGGTTTAGTCCCTGGGAGATATGGTTAGTTGGTATTGTTGTTCTTATGGGGTTGCAAGCCCCTTCAGCTCCTTCATATCTCCTCCAAATTGGACCCTGTATGCAGTTCAATGATTGGCTGCTAGCAATCACCTCTATATTTGTCATGCTCTCACAGAGTCTCTCAGGAGACACATATATCAGGCACATATGGCATGCACTTCTTGGAATCAGCAAAGTTGTCTGGTTAGGTGGCTGTATGTATATAGACTGGATCCCCTGATGAGGCAGATTCTGAATGGTCATTCCTTCAGTCCCTGCTCCAACCTTTGTCTCCATATCTCTTCCTATGAATATTTTTGTTCTCCCTTTTTAAGAAGGACTGCATCCACACTTTGGTTGTACTTCTTCTGAACCTCCATGTGGTCTGTGGACTGAATCCTGGGTAATTCGAGCTTTTGAGATAATAAATGGATAAAATTTCTGTATCCATTCCTCTGTTGAAAGATAGCTGGGTTCCTTCTCGCTTTTGGCTATTATAAATGAGGCTGCTAGGAACATACTGGAGCATGTGTCTTTGTTGTATGTTGGAGCATCTTTTGAGTTTAAACCCAGCAGTGGTATAGCTGGGTCCTCAAGTAGTACAATGTCCAATTTTCTGAGAAACCTCGAGACTGATTTCTAGAGTGGTTGGACCAGCTTTCAATCCCACCAACAATGGAAGAGAATTCCCCTTTCTCCACGTCTTCCCCAGCATCTGTTGTTAACTAATTTTTTTATCTTAGCCATTCTGACTTGTATGCAGTGGAATCTAAGGGTTGTTTTGATTTGCATTTCCCTGATGACTAAAGATGTTGAACATTTCTTTATGTACTTTTCAGCCATTTGATATTCGACAGTTGAGAATTCTTCATTTAGTTTTCACCCCAATTTTAATAGGGGTATTTGATTCTTTGGAATATAATTTCTTGAGTTCTTTGTACATATTGGATATTAGCCCTCTACCTGATGTACAATTGGTAAAGATAATTTTCCCAATCTGTTGGTTCCTGTTTTCTCCAAATGACGGTGTCCTTACAGAAACTGTGCAGTTTTATGAGGTCCCACTTGCCAACTCTTATCCTAAAGCATAAGCCATTGGTGGTCTGTTGAGAAAAATTTCCCCAGAGTGCATGATTTCGAGGCTCTTACCCACTTTTTCTTCTGTCAGTTTGTGTGTATACTCTTTTATGTGGAGGTCATTGATCCACTTGGACTTGAGATTTGTACAGGACAATAAGAAGAGATCCATTTGCATTCACCTACATGCTGCTCTCCAGTTGAACCAGCACCATTTGTTGAAAACAATATCCTTTCTCCCCTGGATGATTTTAGCTCCCTTATCAAAGGTCAAGTGACCATAGGTGTGTGGGTTCATTTCTGGGTCTTAAATTCTATTCCATTGGTCTACCTGTCTGTCTCTGTACCAAAACTATACATATTTATCCTGATTACTCTGTAATACAGCTTGAGGTCAGAGATGGAGATTCTCCCAGAAGTTCTTTTATTGTTGAGGATAGTTTTCGATATCCTGGTTTTGTTGTTATTCTAAATGAAATTTCAAATTTATCTTTCTAACTCCATGAAAATAGGAGTTGGAATTTTGATGGGGATTGCATTGAATCTGTAGATACCTTTTGGCCAGTGACCATTTTTACCATATTAATCCTGCCAATCAGTGAGCATGTGAGATCTTCCATCTTCTGAGATCTTCCTCCATTTCTTTCTACAGAGACTTAAAGTTCTTGTCATACAGATCCTTCACTTGCTTGGTTAGAGTCACATTGAGGTATTTTAGATTATTTGTGACTTGTGAATGGTGCTGTTTCCCTAATTTCTTTTTCAGCCTGTTAATCCTTTGAATAGAAGAAAGTTAGTGATTTGTTTCAGTTTATTTTGTATCCACTCACTTTGCTGAAGTTGTTTATCAGGTTTAGGAGTTCTCTGGTGGAATTTTTTGAGACACTTAAATATCCTACTATATAATCTGCATGTAGTAATATTTTGACTTCTTCCTTTCCAATTTTTATCCCTTGAACCTCCTTTTGTTGACTGTTTGCTCTTGCTAGGACATCAAGTACTATATGGAATGGGTAGGAAGAGAGCAGGCAGCCTTGTCTAGTCCCTGATTTTAGCAGGATTGTTTCAAGTTTTTCTCAATTTAGTTTGATGTTGGCTACTGGTTTTTTGAAAATTGCTTTTAATATGTTTAGGTATGGGCCTTGAATTCCTGATCATTCAAGTCTTTTAATATGAAGGAGTGCTGAATTTTGTCAAGTGCTTTTGTTAACAGTTAATGAGACAATCATTTTTTTTTCTTTGAGTTTATATAGTGGATTACATTGATGGATTTCCATATACTGAACCATCCCTGCATCACTGGGATGAAGCCTACTTAATCATATTGGATGATTGTTTTGATATGCTCTTGGATTCGGTTTTCGAGAATTTTATTGAGTAATTTTTACATCAATATTCATGAGAGAAATTGGTCTCAAGTACTTTTTCTTGGTTGACATTTTGTGTGATTCATTTATATGCGTAATTGTGGTTTCATAGGAGGAATCTGGTAATGTTCCCTCTGTTTCTATTTTGTGGAAGAGTTTGGAAAGTATTGGTATTAGGTCTTCTTTGAAAGTCTGAGAGAATTCTGAACTAAACCCATCTAGTCCTGGGTTGTATTTTGTTTGTTCGTTTGTTTGTTTGTTCGTTTGTTTGTTTTGTTTGTTTGTTTGTTTTGTTTATTTACTTTTTTGGTTTGGAGACTTTTAATGACTGATTCTATTTCTTTTGGAGATATAGAACTGTTTAGATGGCTTTTCTGATCCTGTATTAACTTTGGTACCTGGTGTCTGTGTGGACAATTGTCCATTTCAACCAGATTTTCCAGTTTTGTTGAGTATAGACTTTTGTAGTAGGATCTGATGATTATTTTGAATTTCCTCCGATTCTGTTGTGTGTCTCCCTTTTCGTTTCTGATTTTGTTAATTTGGATACACTCTCTATACCTTCCAGTTAGTCTGGCTACAGGTTTATCTATCTTTTTGATGTTCTCAAAGAACCAGCTGTTGGTTTGGTTGATTCTCTGTATAGTACTTTTTGTTTCGATTTTGTTGATTTCAGCTATGAGTCTGATGGTTTCCTGCTTTCTATACTTCTTCAGTGTATTTGCTCCTTTTTGTTCTAGAGCTTGTCAAGCTGCTAGTATATTCTCTCTGTAGTTTCTTTGTGAAGGATCTCAGAGCTCTGAGTTTTCCTTTTAACGCTGCTTTCTTTGTGTTCCATATGTTTGGGTTTGTTGTGCCTTCATTTTCCTTCAACTCTACAAACCTTTAATTTCTTTCTTTATTTCTTAAATTGACCAAGATATCATTGAGTAGAACACATTTCTGCTTCCATGTATATGTGGGCTTTCTAACGTTTTTGTTGTTATTGAAGACTATGCTTAATCCATGTTGATCTGACAAGATGCATTGGATTATTTCAATCATCTTGTACCTGTTAAGGCCTGTTTTCTGAACAATTGTATGGTCAATGTTGGAGAAGGTAAGATAAGGTCCAAAGAAGATGAATATTTTAGGAGAAAATGTTCTATAGATATCTGTTAAATCCATCTGATTCATAACTTCTGTTAATTTCTCTGTGCCTCTGTTTATTTTCTGTTTCCATAATCTGTCCATTGAAGATAGTGGGGTGTTGAAGTCCCCCACTATTAATGTGTGAGGTTCAATGTGTGCTTTGAGCTTTATTAAGATCTCTTTTATTAATGTTGGTGCCCTTGCATTTGGAGCATAGATATTTAGAATTGAGAGTACATCTTGTTGGATTTTTCCTTTCATAAATATGAAGTGTCCTTCCTTATATTTTTGGTAACTTTTCCACAAAAGTTGATTTTATTTAATATTAGAATGGCTATTCCAGCTTGTTTTTTGGTACCATTTATTTGGAAAATTATTTTCCAGTCTTTTATTCAGAGGTACTGTCTGTCTTTGTGATTAAAGTATGCAGCAAATTCTGCAAATTCCCATATGCAGCAAAATTCTGTTCTTTCTTCACATATCCAGTTTGTTAGTCTTTGTCATTTTGGGTGGAAATTGAGTCCATTGATTAGGGATGAAGGATTTTTGTTCCTGTTATTTTTGTGGTTAAAGGTGTCGTTTGTGTGGCTATTTTCTTCTCTTTTTTGATTTTTTTATTAGATATATTTCTTTACTTACATTTGAAATGTTATTCCCTTTCCTGGTTTCCTGTCTATAAGCCCCCATCCCCTCCCGTTCCCCAATATGGGTATTCCCCCCATCCTTTGCCCTTACTCCCCCCCATATTCCCCTGCACTGGGGGTCTAACTTTGGCAGTACCAAGGGCTTTTCCTACCACTGGTACACCAGCAAGGCTATTCTCTGATACATACGCAGTTGGAGCCCTGGGTCAGTCCATGCATAGTTTTTCAGTAGTGATTTAGTCCCTGGAAGTTCTGGTTGGTTGGCACTGTTGTTTTTATAGGGTTGCAAGCTCCTTCAACTCTATCAATACTTCCTCTAATTCCCTCCAAGGGGGTCCTGTGGTTTGCTGCTAGCATTGACCTTTGTATTGGACATGCTCTGGATGTGTCTCTTAGGAGAGATCTATATCTGGTCCCTTTCAACATGAATTTTTTTTTTTTTTTAGCTTCATCAATGGCTCTCAATGCTCTCAATGGCCGTTCCTTCAGCTGCTGCTCTAAACTTTGCTTCCATATCCCTTCCTATGGATATTTTTCCCCTTTTAAGTATTATTTGAGGAACATCTCTGATCCCAGCCCACAGCACTCTGCTCCCAAACCCAGTGGGAGAGAGAGCTCATCACCCAGACAGGTGGGCAATCCTGAGACTGTAGGGCAGGAGAGATTGCAACTTCTGCCCACCTTTGCCCATATCCCTGGCCCACGAGGAAACTGTATAGGGCCTCTGGGAACAGGAAGATAGGAGCAGTTAAGCTGCAGGAGCCCTGTGGTCCAGACTGCGCCCAGATCTGAAGGGACCCAGTCAAACAGCTCCCTGCCCCCAAATCCCATGGGAGGGAGAGCTAGACCTTCAGAGGGGAGACACATCTGGGAAACCAGAGGAGACTACTCTCTGCCCACATTTCTGAGTCTAGAGGAAAACACCAAGCACCATCAGGGTCCCCTGCACACAGGGACCCTGAAGTAGGGGTCCTTCTAGTTACTGCGCTCACAGAGCTGAAACCCAGATGCAAGCAGTGAATTCAGGCCTGAGACTAGAAGTAATAACAACTTTTCTGCTCCAAGTGACCTGCCTGGTGGACTCAGGACACCTGCCCACAGGAACAGCTGAAAGCCAGTGGAGAGGAACGACTGTATGCCTGAAAGCAGAACACTCTGTTTCCATAAATGGCTGACAGAAAACAGGAAAGCAGGTCTACAGCACTCCTGACACACAGGCCTATAGGATGGTTAAGCCACAGTCAGAAATAGCAAAACAAGGTAACACCAGAGGCAACCTGATGGCGAGAGGCAAGCACAGGAACCAATTACCCTTATGAATATTAACACAAAAATACTCAATAAAATTCTTGCAAACTAAATTCAAGAACACAGGAAAATAATCATCCATCATGATCAACTAGGCTTCATCGCAGGTATACAGGGATTGTTTAATATACAGAAAACCATCAATGTAATCCACTATATAAACAAAGTGAAATATAAAAACAATATGATCATTTCATTAGATGCTGAGAAAGCATTGACAACATTCAATGCCCCTTCATGATAAAAGTCCTGGAAAGAAGAGGAATTCAAGGCCCATACCTAAGCATAGTAAAAGCCATATACAGCAAACCAGTTGCTAACATTAAACTAAATGGAGAGAAACTTAAAGCAATCCCACTAAAATCAGGGACTAGACAAGGCTGCCCACTCTCTCCCTACTTATTCAATATAGTTCTTGAAGTTCTAGCCAGAGGAATCAGACAACAAAAGGAGATCAAAAGGATACAGATTTAAAAGGAAGAAGTCAAAATATCACTATTTGCAGATGATATGATAGTATATTTAAGTGATCCCAAAAGTTTCACCAGAGAACTACTAAACCTGATAAACAACTTCAGCAAAGTGACTAGGTATAAAATTAATTCAAATAAATCAGTAGCCTTCTTCTACACAAAACAGAAAGAAGCCGAGAAAGGAATTAGTGAAACAACACCCTTCATAATAGTCCCAAATAATGTAAAATACCTCAGTGTGACTTTTAAGTGAAAGATCTATAGGATAAGAACTTCAAGCCTCTGAAGAAAGAAATTGAAGATCTAAGAAGATTGAAAGATGTCCCATGCTCATGGATTGGCAGGATTAATATAGTAAAATTGGCCATTTTACCAAAACTATCTACAGATTCAATGCAATCCCCATCAAAATTCCAATCCAATTCTCTATAGAGTTAGACAGAACAATATGCAAATTCATCTGGAATAACAAAAAACGCAGGGTAGCTAAAACTATCCTCAACAATAAAAGGACTTCCGGGGGAATCGCTATCCTGAACTCAAGCAGTATTACAGAGCAATAGTGATAAAAACTTCATGGTATTGGTACAGAGACAGACATATAGACCAATAGAATAGGACTGAAGAGCCAGAAATGAACCCACACACCTATGGTCACTTGATTTTTGACAAAGGAGCCAAAACCGTCAAATGGAAAACAGATAGCATTTTCAGCAAATGGTGCTGGTTCAACTGGAGGTCAGCGTGTAGAACACAAATCGATCCATTCTTATCACCCTATACAAGGCTTAAGTCCAAGTGGATCAAGAACCTTCACATCAAACCAGATACACTCATACCAATAGAAGAAAAAATGGGGAAGAATCTAGAACACATGGGCACTGGAGAAAATTTCCTGAACAAAACACCAATGGCTTATGCTCTGAGATCAAGAATCGACAAATGGGATCTCATAAAACTACAAAGCTTCTATACGGCAAAATACACTGTTTTTAGGACAAAACAGCAACCAACAGATTGGGCAAAGTTCTATACCAATCGTACAACTGATAAAGGGCTCATATCCAAAATATACAAAGAACTCACAAAGTTAGACTGCTGGGAGACAAATAACCCTATTAAAAATTGGGGTTCTGAGCTAAACAAAGAATTCACAGTTGAGGAATGTTGAATGGCTAAGAAGCACCCAAAGAAATGTTCAACATCTTTACTCATAAGGGAAATGCAAATCAAAACAACCCTGAGATTCTAACTCACAACCGTCAGAATGGCTAAGATCAAAAACTCCGGCAACAGCAGATCCTGGCAAGGATGTGGAGAAAGAGGAACACTCCTCCATTGTTGGTGGGACTGCAAACTGTTACAACCACTCTAGAAATCAGTCTGGAAAATTGGACATTCCACTACCTGAGGACCCAGCTATACCTCTTATGGGCATATACCCAAAAGATGTTCCAACATACAACAAAGACACATGCTCTACTATGTTCATAGCAGCCTTATTTATAATAGCCAGAAGCTGGAAAGAACCCAGATGCCCTTCAAGGAGGAATGGCTACAGAAAATGTGGTACATCTACACAATGGAATACTATTCAGCTATCAAAAACAATGATTTTATGAAATTCATAGGCAAATGGATGGAACTGAAAATATCATCCTGAGTGAGGTAACCCAATCACAGAAAAAGATACATGGTATGGACTCATTGATAAGTGGATATTCGCTCAAATGCTCGAATTACCCTAGATGCACAGAACACATGAAACTCAAGAAGGATGACCAAAATGCAAATGCTTCGCTCCTCCTTTAAAAGGGGAACAAAAATACCCTTGGGAGGGGATAGGGAGACAAAGTTTAGAACAGAGACTGAAGGAACACACATTCAGAGACTGATGCACATGTGGCCCATACATATACAGCCACCAAACTAGATAAGATGGATGAAGCAAAGAAGTGCAGGCTGACAGGAATTTGATGTAGATCTCTACTGAGAGACACAGCCAGAATATGGCAAATACTTAGGCGAATGCCAGCAGCAAACCACTGAACTGAGTACTGAACCCCCATTAAAGGAGTAAGAGAAAGGACTAAAAGATTTGAAGGGGCTTGGGACCCCATATGAACAACAATGTCAACCAACCAGAGCTTCCAGGGACCTTACTCCCTGGAATATACATGGACTGACCCTGGGCTCCAACTGCATAGATAACAATGTATAGCCTAGTAAGAGCACCAGTGGAAGGGGAAGCCCTAGATCCTGCCAAGGCTGGACCCCCAGTGAACAGGATTCTTGGGGGGAGTGTGGTAAAGGGGGAGAATGGGGAGGGGAACACCCATCTAGAAGGAGAGGGGGAGTGGTTGGGGAATATTGGTCTGGAAATTGGGAAGGGGAATAACAATTGAAATGTAAATAAGAAATACTCAAGTTAATAAAGATGAAAAAAAAAAGAATTAGTTGAAAGATTACTTTCTTGCTCTTTCTATGGCATTATTTCCCTCATTGTGTTGGAGAGTTTTTTTTTAAGCTCTTTTCCTTTGTAAGGTTGGATTTGTGGAAAGAGAATTTTAAATATGGTTATGTCATGGAAATTCTTGTTTTCTCCATGTATGGTAATTGAGAGTACAGTAGCCTGGGCTGGCCTTTGTTGTCTCTTAGAGTCTATATGACATATGCCTAGCATCTTCTAGCTTTCATAACCTCTGTTGATAAGTCTGGTGTGAGTCTGATAAGTCTGTTTACATGTTACTTGACATTTTTCCATTACAGATTTTAGTATTCTTTCTTTGTTCTGTGCATTTGGTGTTTTGACGATTACCCAAGGGGAGGAGTTTCTTTACTGTTCCCATCTATTTGGAGTTCTGTAGGCTTCCTGTATGTTCACGAGCATCTCTTTCTTAGGTTAGAGAATACTTCCTTAAGGTTGGGATTCTTTGCTCTTTCCTGTACCTATCATCCCTAGGTTTGATCTCCTTTGTGTCCTGGATTTCCTGAATGTTTTTTGTTAGGTGGTTTTAGCATTTTGCATTTTCTTAAAAGTTGTGTCAATGTTTTGTATAGCATCTGACCCTCAGATTTTCTTTTCTATTTTGAAATATGTTGGTAATGCTTTCATCTCTGAGTCCTGATCTCTTTCCTAGGTTTTCTATCTCCAGGGTTGTCTCCTTTTGTGATTTCCTTATTATTTCTATTTCCATTTTCTAGATCCTGGGCCGTTTTGTTGAATTCTGTCACCTGTTTGGTAATTTTTGTGTTTTTCTCTTATTGGCTTTTACCTATGTAAGTGTATTGTCCTATAGTTCTTTAGGGGAGTTTTTTTATGTCCTTCTTAATATGAGTTGTTATTAAATATCATCATGAGTTGTGATTTTTAATTAAAAATCTTGCTTTTACATAGTGTTGGGATATCCAGTCCTTGCTATGGTGTTGGAACTGGGTTCTGATGATACCAAGTGGCCTTGATTTCTTTCCTTTGGTTTCTTACCCTTACATTGCACCATCACCTTATCTCTAGTGTTAGCTGGTCTTGCCTTCTCTGACAGTGGCTAAGCCCTCCTGTAGGTCTGTTTGTCAGCTACATGGTCACCAGCTCTTTCGCAGTGGGATCTGGGTATAGAAAACTGTGGCACAGAGTCAGCTCTAGGAACTGACAAAAACCAGTAGAATCCTGTCCAAGACTGCTCCTCAGTTCCTGTGTCTCGAGGGCTCCAGGCAGGATCCTCTAGGTCCAGGAATGTGAGCAGAAGTGGTGGTCTTACCTGTGCCTTTGGGAAACAGCTTCCTCCCAGTGGGATCTGCATACACAAGCTGTGGTATAGGGTCAGACCTAGGTGCAGGTGTAAACTGAAATGTTCTATTCAATTTCTTATTAGGGCCTTTGGTACTATCAATTGTCCTCTTAGCACTGCTTTCATTGTGTACCATAAGTTTGGATATGGTGTGTCGTCATTTTATTTGTATTCTAGAAAACCCTTAATGTCTTTCTTTAATTCTACGCTGATCAATTTTTCATCCAGTAGAGAGTTGTACAGCTTCCATTAGTATGTAGGCTTTTTGTTGTTTTTTGTTATTATTATTTTATTTTATTTTATTTTATTTATTTTTTAACTTGAGTATTTCTTTTTTTTTATTAACTTGAGTATTTCTTATATACATTTCGAGTGTTATTCCCTTTCCCAGTTTCCGGGCAAACATCCCCCTCCCCCCTCCCCTTTCTTATCGGTGTTCCCCTCCCCACCCTCCCCCCATTATCCCCCTCCCCCCAACAGTCTAGTTCACTGGGGGTTCAGTCTTAGCAGGACCCAGGGCTTCCCCTTCCACTGGTGCTCTTACTAGGATATTCATTGCTACCTATGAGGTCAGAGTCCAGGGTCAGTCCATGTATAGTCTTTAGGTAGTGGCTTAGTCCCTGGAAGCTCTGGTTGCTTGGCATTGTTCTACATATGGGGTTTCAAGCCCCTTCAAGCTCTTCCAGTTCTTTCTCTGATTCCTTCAACGGGGGTCCTATTCTCAGTTCAGTGGTTTGCTGCTGGTATTCGCCTCTGTATTTGCTGTATTCTGGCTGTGTCTCTCAGGAGCGATCTACATCCGGCTCCTGTCGGTCTGCACTTCTTTGCTTCATCCATCTTGTCTAATTGGATGGCTGTATATTCATGGGCCACATGTGGGGCAGATTCTGAATGGGTGTTCCTTCAGTCTCTGTTTTAATCTTTGCCTCTCTCTTCCCTGCCAAGGGTATTCTTGTTCCCCTTTTAAAGAAGGAGTGAACCATTCACATTTTGATCATCTGTCTTGAGTTTCATTTGTTCTAGGCATTTAGGGTAATTCAAGCATTTGGGCTAATAGCCACTTATCAGTGAGTGCATACCATGTATGTCTTTCTGTGTTTGGGTTAGCTCACTCAGGATGATATTTTCCAGTTCCAGCCATTTGCCTACGAATTTCATAAAGTCGTTGTTTTTGATAGCTGAGTAATACTCCATTGTGTAGATGTACCACATTTTCTGTATCCATTCCTCTGTTGAAGGGCATCTGGGTTCTTTCCACCTTCTGGCTATTATAAATAAGGCTGCAATGAACATAGTGGAGCACGTGTCTTTTTTATATGTTGGGGCATCTTTTGGGTATATGCCCAAGAGAGGTATAGCTGGATCCTCAGGCAGTTCAATGTCCAATTTTCTGAGGATCCTCCAGACTGATTTCCAGAATGGTTGTACCAGTTTGCAATCCCACCAACAATGGAGGAGTGTTCCTCTTTCTCCACATCCTCGCCAGCATCTGTTGTCCCCTGAGTTTTTGATCTTAGCCATTCTCACTGGTGTGAGGTGAAATCTCAGGGTTGTTTTGATTTGCATTTCCCTTATGACTAAAGATGTTGAACATTTCTTTAGGTGTTTCTCCGCCATTCGGCATTCCTCAGCTGTGAATTCTTTGTTTAGCTCTGAACCCCATTTTTTAATAGGGTTATTTGTTTCCCTGCGGTCTAACATCTTGAGTTCTTTGTATATTTTGGATATAAGGCCTCTATCTGTTGTAGGATTGGTAAAGATCTTTTCCCAATCTGTTGGTTGCCGTTTTGTCCTAACCACAGTGTCCTTTGCCTTACAGAAGCTTTGCAGTTTTATGAGATCCCATTTGTCAATTCTTGATCTTAGAGCATAAGCCATTGGTGTTTTGTTCAGGAAATTTTTTCTAAAGCCCATGTGTTCCAGATGCTTCCCTAGTTTTTCTTCTATTAGTTTGAGAGTGTCTGCTTTGATGTGGAGGTCCTTGATCCACTTGGACTTAAGCTTTGTACAGGGTGATAAGCATGGATCGATCTGCATTCTTCTACATGTAGCCCTCCAGTTGAACCAGCACCATTTGCTGAAAATGCTATCTTTTTTCCATTGGATGGTTTTGGCTCCTTTGTCAAAAATCAAGTGACTATATGTGTGTGGGTTCATTTCTGGGTCTTCAATTCTATTCCATTTGTCCATCTGTCTGTCTCTGTACCAATACCATGCAGTTTTTATCACTATTGCTCTGTAATACTGCTTGAGTTCAGGGATAGTGATTCCCCCTGAAGTCCTTTTATTGTTGAGGATAGCTTTAGCTATCCTGGGTTTTCTGTTATTACAGATGAATTTGCAAATTGTTCTGTCTAACTCTTTGAAGAATTGGATTGGTATTTTGATGGGGATTGCATTGAATCTGTAGATTGCTTTTGGTAAAATGGCCATTTTTACTATATTAATCCTGCCAATCCATGAGCATGGGAGATCTTTCCATCTTCTGAGGTCTTCTTCAATTTCCTTCTTCAGTGTCTTGAAGTTCTTATTGTACAGATCTTTTACTTGCTTTGTTAAAGTCACTCCGAGGTACTTTATATTATTTGGGTCTATTATGAAGGGTGTCGTTTCCTTAATTTCTTTCTCGGCTTGTTTCTCTTTTGTATAGAGGAAGGCAACTGATTTATTTGAGTTAATTTTATACCCAGCCACTTTGCTGAAGTTGTTTATCAGCTTTAGTAGTTCTCTGGTGGAACTTTTGGGATCACTTAAATATACTATCATATCATCTGCAAATAGTGATATTTTGACTTCTTCTTTTCCGATCTCTATCCCCTTGACATCCTTTTGTTGTCTGATTGCTCTGGCTAGAACTTCAAGAACTATATTGAATAAGTAGGGAGAGAGTGGGCAGCCTTGTCTAGTCCCTGATTTTAGTGGGATTGCTTCAAGTTTCTCTCCATTTAGTTTAATGTTAGCAACTGGTTTGCTGTATATGGCTTTTACCATGTTCAGGTATGGGCCTTGAATTCCTATTCTTTCCAGGACTTTTATCATGAAGGGGTGTTGAATTTTGTCAAATGCTTTCTCAGCATCTAATGAAATGATCATGTGGTTTTGTTCTTTCAGTTTGTTTATATAATGGATCACGTTGATGGTTTTCCGTACATTAAACCATCCCTGCATGCCTGGGATGAAGCCTACTTGATCATGGTGGATGATTGTTTTGATGTGCTCTTGGATTCGGTTTGCCAGAATTTTGTTGAGTATTTTTGCGTCGATATTCATAAGGGAAATTGGTCTGAAGTTCTCTTTCTTTGTTGTGTCTTTGTGTGGTTTAGGTATAAGAGTAATTGTGGCTTCATAGAAGGTATTCGGTACTGATCCATCTGTTTCAATTTTGTGGAATAGTTTGGATAATATTGGTATGAGGTCTTCTATGAAGGTTTGATAGAATTCTGCACTAAACCCGTCTGGACCTGGGCTCTTTTTGGTTGGGAGACCTCTAATGATTGCTTCTATTTCCTTAGGAGTTATGGGGTTGTTTAACTGGTTTATCTGTTCCTGATTTAACTTCGGTACCTGGTATCTGTCTAGGAAATTGTCCATTTCCTGAAGATTTTCAAGTTTTGTTGAATATAGGTTTTTGTAGTAAGATCTGATGATTTTTTGAATTTCCTCTGAATCTGTTGTTATGTCTCCCTTTTCATTTCTGATTTTGTTAATTTGGGCGCACTCTCTGTGTCCTCTCGTTAGTCTGGCTAAGGGTTTATCTATCTTGTTGATTTTCTCAAAGAACCAACTTTTGGTTCTGTTGATTCTTTCTATGGTCCTTTTTGTTTCTACTTGGTTGATTTCAGCTCTGAGTTTGATTATTTCCTGCCGTCTACTCCTCCTGGGTGTATTTGCTTCTTTTTGTTCTAGAGCTTTTAGGTGTGCTGTCAAGCTGCTGACATATGCTCTTTCCTGTTTCTTTCTGCAGGCACTCAGCGTTATGAGTTTTCCTCTTAGCACAGCTTTCATTGTGTCCCATAAGTTTGGGTATGTTGTACCTTCATTTTCATTAAATTCTAAAAAGTTTTTAATTTCTTTCTTTATTTCTTCCTTGACCAGGTTATCATTGAGTAGAGCACTGTTCAATTTCCAAGTATATGTGGACATTCTTCCTTGATTGTTATTGAAGACCAGTTTTAGGCCGTGGTGGTCCAATAGCACGCATGGGATTATTTCTATCTTTCTGTACCTGTTGAGGCCCGTTTTTTGACCAATTATATGGTCAATTTTGGAGAAAGTACCATGAGGAGCTGAGAAGAAGGTATATCCTTTTGCTTTAGGATAGAATGTTCTATAAATATCCGTTAGGTCCATTTGGCTCATGACTTCTCTTAGTCTGTCTATATCTCTGTTTAATTTCTGTTTCCATGATCTGTCCATTGATGAGAGTGGGGTGTTGAAATCTCCCACTATTATTGTGTGAGGTCCAATGTGAGTTTTGAGCTTTAGTAAGGTTTCTTTTACATATGTAGGTGCCCTTGTATTTGGGGCGTAGATATTTAGGATTGAGAGTTCATCTTGGTGGATTTTTCCTTTGATGAATATGAAGTATCCTTCCTTATCTTTTTTGATGACTTTTATTTGAAAATTGATTTTATTTGATATTAGAATGGCTACTCCAGCTTGCTTCTTCTGACCATTTGCTTGGAAAGTTGTTTTCCAGCCTTTCACTCTGAGGTAGTGTCTGTCTTTGTCTCTGAGGTGTGTTTCCTGTAGGCAGCAGAATGCAGGGTCCTCGTTGCGTATCCAGTTTGTTAATCTATGTCTTTTTATTGGGGAGTTGAGGCCATTGATGTTGAGAGATATTAAGGAATAGTGGTTATTGCTTCTCGTTATATTCATATTTGGATGTGAGGGTATGTTTGTGTGCTTTCATTCTCTTTGTTTTGTTGCCAAGACGATTAGTTTCTTGCTTCTTCTAGGGTATAGCTTGCCTCCTTATGTTGGGCTTTACCATTTATTATCCTTTGTAGTGCTGGATTTGTAGAAAGATATTGTGTAAATTTGGTTTTGTCATGGAATATCTTGGTTTCTCCATCTATGTTAATTGAGAGTTTTGCAGGATACAGTAACCTGGGCTGTCATTTGTGTTCTCTTAGGGTCTGTATGACATCAGTCCAGGATCTTCTGGCCTTCATAGTTTCTGGCGAGAAGTCTGGTGTGATTCTGATAGGTCTTCCTTTATATGTTACTTGACCTTTTTCCCTTACTGCTTTTAATATTCTTTCTTTATTTTGTGCATTTGGTGTTTTGACTATTATGTGACGGGAGGTGTTTCTTTTCTGGTCCAATCTATTTGGAGTTCTGTAGGCATCTTGTATGCCTATGGGTATCTCTTTTTTTAGGTTAGGGAAGTTTACTTCTATGATTTTGTTGAAGATATTTACTGGTCCTTTGAGCTGGGAGTCTTCACTCTCTTCTATACCTATTATCCTTAGGTTTGATCTTCTCATTGAGTCCTGGATTTCCTGTATGTTTTGGACCAGTAGCTTTTTCTGCTTTACATTATCTTTGACAGTTGAGTCAATGATTTCTATGGAATCTTCTGCTCCTGAGATTCTCTCTTCCATCTCTTGAATTCTGTTGGTGAGGCTTGTATCTACACCTCCTTGTCTCTTCTTTTGGTTTTCTATATCCAGGGTTGTTTCCATGTGTTCTTTCTTGATTGCTTCTATTTCCATTTTTAATTCCTTCAACTGTTTGATTGTGTTTTCCTGGAATTCTTTCAGGGATTTTTGCGATTCCTCTCTGTAGGCTTCTACTTGTTTATTAATGTTTTCCTGTGTTTCCCTAAGTGTGTTCATGTCTTTCTTGAAATCCTCCAGCATCATGATCAAATATGATTTTGAAACTAGATCTTGCTTTTCTGGTGTGTTTGGATATTCCATGTTTGTTTTGGTGGGAGAATTGGGCTCCGATGATGGCATGTAGTCTTGGTTTCTGTTGCTTGGGTTCCTGCGCTTGCCTCTCGCCATCAGATTATCTCTAGTGTTACTTTGTTCTGCTATTTCTGACAGTGGCTAGACTGTCCTATAAGCCTGTGTGTCAGGAGTGCTGTAGACCTGTTTTCCTCTCTTTCAGTCAGTTATGGGGACAGAGTGTTCTGCTTTCGGGCGTGTAGTTTTTCCTCTCTACAGGTCTTCAGCTGTTCCTGTGGGCCTGTGTCTTGAGTTCACCAGGCAGCTTTCTTGCAGCAGACAAGTTGGTCTTACCTGTGGTCCCGAGGCTCAAGTTCGCTCGCGGGGTGCTGCCCAAGGGCTCTCTGCGGCGGCAGCAACCAGGAAGACCTGTGCTGCTGTTTCCGGGAGCTTCAGTGCACCAGGGTTCCAGATGGTCTTTGGCTTTTTCCTCTGGCGTCCGAGATGTGTGTGCAGAGAGCAGTCTCTTCTGGTTTCCCAGGCTTGTCTGCCTCTCTGAAGGTTCAGCTCTCCCTCCCACGGGATTTGGGTGCAGAGAACTGTTTATCTGGTCTGTTTCCTTCAGGGTCCAGTGGTGTCTCTGGCAGGGGTCCTGCCGCTCCTGGGCCCTCCCCCACGGGAGCCCAGAGGCCTTATACAGTTTCCTCTTGGGCCAGGGATGTGGGCAGGGGTGAGCAGTGTTGGTGGTCTCTTCTGCCAACTTGAGTATTTCTTATTTACATTTCGTTTGTTATTCCCTTTCCCGGTTTCCGGGCAAATATCCCTCTCCCCCCTCCCCTTCTTTATGGGTGTTCCCCTCCCCACCCTCCCCCCATTGCTGCCCTCCCCCCAACAATCATGTTCAGTCTTAGCAGGACCGAGGGCTTCCCCTTACACTTATGATCTTACTAGGATATTCAATGCTACCTATGAGGTCAGAGTCCAGGGTCAGTCCATGTATAGTCTTTGGGTAATGGCTTAGTCCCTGGAAGCTCTGGTTGCTTGGCATTGTTGTACATATGGGGTCTCGAGCCCCTTCAAGCTCTTCCAGTTCTTTCTCTGATTCCTTCAACGGGGGTCCTGTTCTCAGTTCAGTGGTTTGCTGCTGGCATTCGCCTCTGTATTTGTTGTATTCTTGCTGTGTCTCTCAGGAAAGATCTACGTGCGGTTCCTGTCTGCCTGCACTTCTTTGCTTTATCCATTTTGTCTAATTGATTGGCTGTATATGTATGGGCCACATGTGTGGCAGGCTCTGAATGGGTGTTCCTTTTGTCTCTGTTTTAATCTTTGCCTCTCTATTCCCTGCCAAGGGTATTCTGGTTCCCCTTTTAAAGAAGGAGTGAACCATTCACATTTTGATCATCTGTCTTGAGTTTCATTTGTTCTAGGCATTTAGGGTAATTCAAGCATTTGGGCTAATAGCCACTTATCAGTGAGTGCATACCATGTATGTCTTTCTGTGTTTGGGTTAGCTCACTCAGGATGATATTTTCCAGTTCCAGCCATTTGCCTACGAATTTCATAAAGTCGTTGTTTTTGATAGCTGAGTAATACTCCATTGTGTAGATGTACCACATTTTCTGTATCCATTCCTCTGTTGAAGGGCATCTGGGTTCTTTCCAGCTTCTGGGTATTATAAATAAGGCTGCTATGAACATAGTGGAGCACGTGTCTTTTTTATATGTTGGGGCATCTTGTGGGTATATATGCCCAAGAGAGGTATAGCTGGATCCTCAGGCAGTTCAATGTCCAATTGAAGTCTACCCTTAGTTTTTGGTGATTTGAAAGGCGTCATAGGATTATTTCAATCTTCTTGTATCTGTTGAGACTTGCTTTGCGACTCATTGTACGCTCAATTTTGGAAAAGCTACCATGAGGTGCTGCAAAAAAGGTATATTCTTTTGTTTTAAGATGAAATGTTCTTTATATATCCATTTTATTCATAACTTCTATTAGGTTCACTGTATCTCTGTTTAGTTTCTGTTTCAATGACATGTCCATTGATGAAAATGAAATATTGATGCCTCCCATTATTGTGTGAGGTTTACTGTATATTTTGAGATTCAGTAAAGTTACTTTTATGAATATGGGTGCACTTGCATTTGTGGTGTAGATGTTAGACTTGAGAATTCAACTTGGTGGGTTTTTCCTTAGATAAATATGAAGTATTCTTCCCCATCTCTTTTGATAACTTTTGGTTAAAATCCTATTTTATTAGATATTAGAATGGTTACTCTAGCTTGTTTCTTGGGAACATTTGCATGGAAAGATTTTCCAGCCTTTAATTCTGTGGTAGTCTCTATATTTGTCACTGAGTTGTGTATCTTGTACGCTGAAAATCCTGGATCTTGCTTGTGTATCCAGTCTCATTGACTTTATCTTGTTATTGGAAAGTTGAGTACATTTACGCTAAGATATATTAAAGACCAGTGATTATTGGTTCCTGTTATTTTTGTTCTTTGAGGTGGTATTATGTGTCTGAATCCCTTCTTTTCTGTTTGTTGTGAGATGATTAAATTCCTGTGTTTTCTTGGGTGTAGTTACCCTTCTTATGTTGGAGTTTTTCTTCTACAATCCTCTGTAGGGCTGGATTGCTAGATAGATATATTGCTTAAATTTGGTTTTGTTATAGAATATCCTAGTTTTTCAATATATTGTGATTTAGAGTTTTGCTGGTTATAGTAGCCTTGGTTTGCATCTGTGATCTTTTGGATCTATATGATATCTGTTCATGATCTGCTAGCTTTCAAAGTCTCTGTTGTGAAGTCTGGTGTAATTCTGATAGGTCTGCCTTTATGGGTTACTTGGACTTTATCCCTTACTGCCTTTAATATTTTTTTATTCTGTGCATTTAGAGTTTTTATTATTTTGTGTTGGCAGAATTTTCTTTTCTGGTCCAATCTGTTTGGTGTTCTGTAGGCTTCTTGTGTGTTGGTAGCCATCTATTTCTTTAGGTTAGAGAAATTTTCTTTTACGATTTTTGTTCAAGATGTGCTCTGGACTTTTGAATTGAGACTCCTCACCCTCTTCTATGCCTATTATTCTTTGGGTTGATCTTTTCATTATGTTCTTAATTTCCTGGATGTTTTGGGTTAGGAGCTTTTTATACTTTTTATTTTCCTTGAACCTCGTTTCAATATCTTCTGTGATATCTTCTGTGATTCTCTCTGCCATCTCTTGTATTCTGTAGGTGAGGCTTACAGCTATAGTTCTTGATCTCTTTCCTAGGTTTTCCATCTTCAGGGTTGCCTGTTTGTCATTTCTTTATTTTTTTCTACTTCTATTTTTAGGTCTTGGACTGCTTTGTCCAATTCCTTCACCTGCTTGACTGTCTTTTCCTCTATGTCTTCAAGGGATTTATTTGCCTCCTCGTTAAGGGCTTCTACCTGCTCACCTGTATTTTCCTTTATTTCTTTAAGTGAGTTTCTTATATCCTCTTTAAAGGCCTCTATTATCTTCATGAGATAACATTTTAAGTCAGTCTAATGCTTTTCAGGTGTGTTACGTTACTAGGGCTTGTTGTGGAAGTATAACTGGGTTCTGATGGTGACAAAATACATTGGTTTTATGACTTTAATTATGGTGCTTCCCTTTCAGTATCTGGTTATCTCTGCTGTTAACTGGCCTGGGTATCTCTATTTGGAGGCTGCCTCTTTGAAGGCAAGTAGAGCTCTGTGACACGGGTTAGATCAGGCCTCCTAGGTGGTAGGTAGTGCTGTCTCTGGTTTTGGGTGGATTCTGTGTCCTTTGTTACAGGGGACTTCCTGTGCCCCTGGTTAGGGCAATTCTCCTGTGACCTTTGACTATGATTATGGAAGATCTGTTGGGAGATGTGTAGCATGTGTAATAAGGAAAAGGGTAGATATGCTGATCTGCCTTGAAGGAGATACAGACCAAAAGGATAATGGGGCTCAAGCAGAGGGGAGGGGTCTCACCTCCTATGGGCTCTGTGGTGGTCCGGGTGGGGTGGGCACTTGGATGGGTTACAGCAGATCTCCTCAGAAACCAGAAGACTGTGGGGTGGAGAGAGGGACAGCCATGCCAATCTGCCCTGTGGAGGTATAGTCATGAAGCATTATATATATATATATATATATATATAAAATCTTTTTAGTGTTTAATGCCTTACATTGAGGCAGTGGAAAAATGGTTCATTGGTTATGAGAATTTGCTGTTTCTCTATATGTCTAGTATTCAAATCCTATCATTCACATGAGGTAGAAGACAACTGGGTTACCCTTTTACAGCCTTTGTGGAAAACTGCACTGCAGAGCATATATTTAGGAACATACACAACACATCTCCACCCATAAGTCATTTTCCATATCCAGAAATATCAAAATTACATTGGCAAAAATATCATAGACCTTATAATCAATTAATTACTGAACTGGTTTAACAAAATCATAGAAACTACTGATCAATTCAAAAAGCCTGGTAAGTTGGGTTTGGATAAATGTTTTTCTTTATTTCGTTGAGGAAGCAGTGAATATTCAGCTGCATTAACCAAACTAAGCATTTATACAGAGATGAGACTCTGGGTTCCAAGCCAAAATCCCTACTCTTGTTGCAGAGACATCTGATACAAAGTTCTGAGAATCCAAAATGTTCAGAGTAAAATTATCAAAGGTTTTAAAAACTCAAGAATTTTAAAAAAAGCAACAATAGGATAAAAGTGGGAGAATTATGAAAGTATAATTTTGCCACACTATTATCACTTATGCAAAAAGAGAGAAAGATAACTTGTGTGCTTAATTTATGGTTTGAGTATTTGGCTTTATTTTCATATTGAATGAAAAATTGTTGCAACATCTGGAAATATATGCAGAGCCATACACTGAGATATATGAGAAGTTTAAAATAAGAAAGAAATCCAATCATTGCTTTATCCATCTTTCACAGAAATTCATGGTTCAGCAAATACAGTAGCAAATATCAAAACTCAGTAAAGTGTCTGGTATTTCAATGATCTCAGAGCCATGTGTCCTCAGAAGGCTAGCTGTGGAGAGAATGATTCATTGAAGGAAATCTTGATGACATTTCTGATAGAATTAGAAGGTTCTTGTCAGAAGAAATGATATCCTTTAATTTTAAGAAACTGTGGCCATGAGGGAATTTTAGATGCAAAAAATTATTTAATTGAGTTGAATATAAGCCTAGTCAAAAGGAAGAAATAAATATGTTGAAAATAATATGTGATTATAAACACGGACTAGGGATTCATAGTGTAGACATTAGGATGACTTTAATTAAATATATAAATGTATTAAGAAAAGAGTTTTTCCCAGGATAGCTAAACCTATCCTCAACAATAAAAGGACTTCAGGGGGAATCACTATCCCTGAACTCAAGCAGTATTATAGAGCAATAGTGATAAAAACTGTGTGGTATTGGTACAGATACAGACAGATAGACCAATGGAACAGAATTGAAGACCCAGAATGAACCCACACACCTATGGGCACTTGATTTTTGACAAAGGAGCCAAAACCATCAAATGGAAAAAAGACAGCATTTTCAGCAAATGGTGCTGGTTCAACTGGAGGTCAACACGTAGAAGAATGCAGATCGATCCATGCTTATCACCCTGTACAAAGCTTAGGTTCAAGTGGATTAAGGACCTCCACATCAAACCAGATACACTCATACCAATAGAAGAAAAACTAGGGAAGCATCTGGAACACATGGGCACTGGAAAAAATTTCCTGAACAAAACACCAATGGCTTATGCTCTAAGATCAAGAATCAACAAATGGGACCTCATAAAACTGCAAAGCTTCTGTAAGGCAAAGGACACTGTGGTTAGGACAAAACGGCAACCAACAGATTGGGAAAAGATCTTTACCAATCCTACAATGGATAGAGGCCTTATATCCAAAATATACAAAGAATTCAAGAAGTTAGACTGCAGGGAGACAAATAACCCTATTAAAAATGGGGTTCAGAGCTAAACAAACAATTCACACCTGAGGAATGCAGAATGGCTGAGAAATACTTAAAGAAATGTTCAACATCTTTAGTCATAAGGGAAATGCAAAACAAAACAACCCTGAGATTTCACCTCACACCAGTGAGAATGGCTAAGATCAAAAACTCCGATGACAGCAGATGCTGGCGAGGATGTGGAGAAAGAAGAACACTCCTCCATTGTTGGTGGGATTGCAGACTGGTACAACCATTCTGGAAATCAGTCTGGAGGTTCCTCAGAAAATTGGACATTGAACTGCCTGAGGATCCAGATATACCTCTCTTGGGCATATACCCACAAGATGCCCAGCATATAAAAAAGACACATGCTCCACTATGTTCATCGCAGCCTTATTTATAATACCCAGAAGCTGGAAAGAACCCAGATGCCCTTCAACATAGGAATGGATACAGAAAATGTGGTACATCTACACAATGGAATATAACTCAACTATCAAAAACAATGACTTTATGAAATTCGTAGGCAAATGGTTGGAACTGGAAAATATCATCCTAAGTGAGGTAACCCAATCACAGAAAAACACACATGGTATGCACTCATTGATAAGTGGCTATTAGCCCAAATGCTTGAATTACCCTAGATGCCTAGAACAAAAGAAACTCAAGACGGATGATCAAAATGTGAATGCTTCACTCCTTCTTTAAAAGGGGAACAAGAATACCCTTGGCAGGGAATAGAGAGGCAAAGATTAAAACAGACACAGAAGGAACACCCATTCAGAGCCTGTCCCACATGTGGCCCACACATATACAGCCATCCAATTAGACAAGATAGATGAAGCAAAGAAGTGCAGGCCGACAGGAGCCGGATGTAGATTTCTCCTGAGAGACACAGCCAGAATACAGCAAATACAGAGGCGAATGCCAGCAGCAAACCACTGAACTGAGAATAGGACCCCCGTTGAAGGAATCAGAGAAAGAACTGGAAGAGCTTGAAGGGGCTCGAGACCCCATATGTACAACAATGCCAAGCAACCAGAGCTTCCAGGGACTAAGCCACTACCTAAAGACTATACATGGACTGACCCTGGACTCTGACCTCATAAGTAGCAATGAATATTCCAGTTAAGATCACCAGTGGAAGGGGAAGCCCTTGGTCCTGCTAAGACTGAACCCCCAGTGAACTAGATTGTTGGGGGGAGGGCGGCAATGGGGGGAGGATGGGGAGGGGAACACCCATAAAGAATGGGAGGGGGCGGGATTAGGGGGATGTTTGCCTGGAAACCGGGAAAGGGAGTAACACTCGAAATGTATATAAGAAATACTCAAGTTAATAAAAAAAAGAGTTTTTTTTTTAACACAGTACGTTGGTAATGACATTGTTTATAATTTTCATAATAATGTAATTCTTGGAGATTCTAATATTCAAAAATGTGCATTGAACACTTATGACAGATTAGCAAGGCCTGGAACCATCATTTTAGGTTTGAAGTTAGATGTCTAACTTCAGTTGGTTTTTTTTTTTTTTAAAGAAACAGAAAAACTGGACAAATACTCTTTATGTGCTTTACATTGTGGCTTGGAAATTTATAGAAAACCTAGTGAACAGATGTGATAGAGGTCAAACTGCCTTTAGAGGCATAATCACATAAGGTGATGAATGTTCTAACCAACTGGCCCAATGCACGAAATTCCAGATTCGTGAGCCCCATATGCGGTATGTGACTTCACCAAGGCTTCCACGCTAGAGAAGTATCTTAGAGTTTCCATTGCTTTGAAGAGACACAATGGCCAAGGCAATGCTTTTAAAGGATAACATTTAATGAGAAATGGCTTACAACTTCACAGGTTCAGTTTACATCATGGCAGGAAGCATGGCAGCATGCAGTCAGACACAATGGTAGAGAAGGAACTGAGAATTCTACCTCTTCATCTGAAGGCAGCAAGGAGGAACGGGCTCCCCACAAGCAGCCAGCAGGAACATCTCTTCCACATTGGGTAGAGCTTGAGCACTGGATTCCTGAAAGCCTACACAGTGACATATTTCCTGCAAAAAGGCCACATTTAGTCCACACACTTCTATTAGTGCCATTTCCCATGGGCCAAGCATATTAAAACTACCACAAGAAGTTTCCTGGGTAACTATTGATTCGGTCCATAGAAGATTGGCTTTGCTAGTCCAAGAACCTGATTAACAATTGACAAGTGGTCTCATAAAATTGCAAAGGACACTGTCAATAGGACAAAATGGCAACCAAAAAACTGCGAAAAGATCTTTACCAATCCTACATCCGATAGAGGGCTAATATCCAATAGATATGTACAAAGAACTCGAGAAGTTAGACAACAGGGGACCAAATAACCCTATTTAAAATTAAGGTATAGAGCTAAACAAAGAATTCTCAACCGAGGAATATTGAATGGCCTTGAAGCACATAAATAAATGTTCAACTTCCTTAGTCATGAGGGAAATTAAAATCAAAACAACTTTGATATTCTACGTCAGACTAGTCAGAATGGCTAAGATCAAAAAATACCCGGTGAGAGCAGATGCTGGCAAGAATGTGGAGAAAGAAGAATATTCCTCCATTGTTGGTAGGATTGCTACCTGGACAACCATTCTGGAAATAGGTCTGCTGGTTCCTCAGATTATTGCTGATAGTACTACCTGAGGATCCAGCTATATCACTCTTTGGCATATACTTGAAAGATCTTCTAACATATAACAAGGACACATGCTCATGTTCATAGCAGCCTTACTTAAAATAGCCAGAAGCTGGAAAAAACGCCGATTGTCCTTAAACGAAGGAACAGACACAGAAAATGTGGTACATTTATACAATGGAGTACTACTCAGCTATTAAAAACAATGACTTAATGAAATTCTTAGGAAAATGGATAGAATTAGAAAATATCATCCTGAGGGAGTTAACCCAGTCACAAAGGAACACTCATGTTATGAACTCACAGATGAGTGGATATTATCCCAAAAGCTCAGAATACCCAAGATACAATTCACAGACCACGTGAAGCTCAAGAAGGAAGACTAAAGTGTGGATCCTTCACTCCTTGTTAAAAGGGGGAACAAAATACTCAAGGGAAGAAATACAAAGACAAAATGTGGAGTACAGACTGAAGGAAAGACCATCTAGAGACTGCCCCACCTCAGCATCCATCTCATATACAGAAACCAAACCCAGACACAATTTCAGAAGCCAAGAAGTATTTACTGACAGGAGCTGATTTAGCTGACTTTTGAGAGGCTATGCCAGAGTCTAACAAAGCAGATGCTCACAGCCAACCATAGGATTGAGCACGAGGTCCCCAACGGAGCAGTTAGACACAGGACTGAAACAGCTGAATGGGTTTGCAACACCATAGGAAGAATAAAAATATCAACCAACCAGACCACCCCACCAGAGCTCCCAGAGACTAATCCACTAACCAAAGAGTACACATGGATTGACCCATTTCTCTAGCTGCATATGTAGCAGAGGATGCACTTGTTGGGTATCAGTGGGAGGAGAGGCCCTTGGTTTTGGGAAGGCTTGATGCCCTACTGTATGAGAATGTCAGGGCAGGGAGGAGAGGGAGCACCCTCATAGAAGCAAGAGGAGGGGAATGGGATAGGGAGTTTCTAGAGGGGAAACAAGGAAAGAAGATAACATTTAAAATGTAAATAATAAAATATCCACACAAAGATCCTGATGTATAAGTATTGAAAGTCTTAGGTATGATCATAGCTTTTGCCAATCTCTGATTTAAATTATTGGTATACCAGAAAGGAAAAACTATATAGCTGAGCCCCAAAATTAGTCAAATCCAAGTGAGATAGATTGCAAGCCTTTTCATTGTGGAGGATAACCGGCTATGTAGAGGCATAGATAATTTTTGTGAACCAGGTAATTTCTCAAAGCTCTAATTTTGCATTATAATAATTAATGTACTGAATACACACACACACACACACACACACACACACACACACACACATATATATATATATATATATATATATATATGTATAAATTGAGACAATATTGACATTAATAGTACTGAAAAATTTTACGGAGTAAAACTATAAGGATTATCCTGACCATGGTTGTATATGCTCCTAATGTCAGCACTTGGGTGGCAGAAGAGTACCAGGAGATTCACATGGCACTGGTTACATACTAAGTTCATATCAGGCAAGCTTAGACTATATGAGATTGGGTTGGGAAGAAAAGAATCTGTTTCTCTGTCACTGTCTTTGTGTCTCTTTACAACTGTTATATGATTACAGCTACTATTAAGGTAAAATAGAAATAAAATAGCAAGTTTCACACTCAGGAACATAAGGGTTTAACTCCTTTAAATAATCTATAAATCAAAAAGTGGCATTAGTACAGAAACAATTTGGCACGTTTGAAACAATCTCATCAAGTATTTCATTTATCACTTCATTTTACAACAGAATTTTCTTAAACTTGTGAGTTATAGAAATGGGGCTATACAGATGGCTCAGTAGTTAAGAATACTTGTTATTCTTCCAGAGGATATCAGTTCCATCACCAGCATTTGTGTGATGCCTCATGTCCCCATGAATCACCTGTGTCCCCTGCTCCAGGTACACATGATATATAGACTTCTGTGAGTACATCTGGCATCTAAACACATACACCATAAACATAAATAAGTAGAAAATAAATCTTAAAAGAAGAATATAAGAAAAGACCGAATTTGTACTCTGGGGATAAACAGAGAAATCCTACAGTTGTGATATCATGTACGAGGATTCAGAAGTATGGCACCATTAAGCGTCAGGACTACATAATCTACAGTCTGTAATTTTCCTTAAAGAACAAGTTGAATATTATGATAAGAGAAAACTTCTAAAACCACTTATGCAACCAGCCACTCTCCGTGAAAGGAAAGATATAAGACAAGCAATCTTCCCCAAAGACAGAACCTATCGGAGGCTGAAAAAGTACTGCAATAATGGAAAAGTGGGATTTTTCATTTACAGAGGAATAAACCTGCCTTCCGAAGCGTGGCCAGTGTATATTGTGGACTCTTTTTAAACCTGATCAGCAATAGCTCTTCCTGTAAGACCATGGCTGGAAGATCTGGGACTAGTAGAGAAAATGAGGCAAAATATTTTACTCCTGGAAAATAGAACTGTGTGAGTCTCTGAATTATATTGAAGAAGCCTGTATAGACTGAGGTGGTTGAAATCAGCTCTGCTTTTCTGCTCACAATTTAACTGTCCCAGGAATCAATGCGGTCCATCTGGTCCACAAATAGAAAAGGACAAATTCATTGGTGTTGACTCGCTATGAAACGATTCCTAATGGAGACCCTATCTGGGGATGTGGAAACTGATAGAACAAGTTTTCTGTGCAGGAGGCATTAAAACTAAATATACACAGGCTCCTAGTTGATTGACTAAAAGTATGTGTGTATATGTATGTGTGTTTGCCCACATGCTAGTATGGCATGTGCTTGTCCCATTGCATATGTGGACATTAGGGGACAACATTGCAGAGGCAATTTTCAACTTTTACTTCATTGGAAAGGGGTTTCTTGGCTTTCCTCCATGCGGCATACTCCACCATGAGTTTCTAGGTGATTCCCCTGTATTTTGCATCTCAGTGTAGCAGGGCTGCCACAACAGTTGGAAGACTCTGCATCTATTTTCTTTCTAACACTGGTAACTCAGGTTGGCAGTCTTGTGATAAACATGCTTTTACCTGCTGAGTCACCTCACTGACCTTGTAAAGGCTTCTTATCACTCTAGAAAATTTCACGCAGCCCAGATATGTAGGTGTGTAAAATATTTGCAAACAATAACTGATAAAAATCATAAATAAATTTTACTAAAGATGAAAATAAAGTCTCATATCAATTAGGTAGATGTGTTTGTCTACTCATTTCAGTTCAAAAACTTCACTAAATACATGCAAAGGAATGAGGGTCAAAAAATAGGAACTGTCTTTGTTATCCAAACCCCAATCTTTCTCTGTACAATAAAAAGAATACAGTTCATGACGAACAATAATTGAAGTCTGAGCCAAGGTATACAGCTGACAACCTAATTGGCACTCAGTGTCTTCAGGGACAGTGTGAGGAGTTAGTGCAGTATGTCCAAACTACGACATCTTTGTTATGTTTCTACTGATGCGATAAGGCACCGTGACCACAACACTATGCCTTGTGATAAAGGGCTTGTATAATCTTACAGTTCCACAGAGCAGTCTATCAGTGAGTGAAGTCAGAGAAGGAATTCAAATAAAGAAGGAGCTTGCAGGCTTAGAGCTGGTTGTAGAGGCTGTGGCACAGTGCTGCTTATGGGCTTCCTCTTCATGGCTTCTTCACTATACTTTATTATAGCACCCAGGATCATTGGCTGAGGAATGGCACCACTCAAGATGAGCTGGGTCCACCCACAGCAATCATTAATCAATTAATCATGAGGTGCACCAGAGGCTTGTCCACAAGCCACTATGTTAAAAGCATTTTCTCAATTGAGGTTCACTTTTCCAAGTGGATTCTAGTTTGTGTCACATTAACATAAAACTACCTAGCACACATGGCTACATTGAAGTATGACACAGCAGAGCCAAGAATTATAAACATTACCCTGATTTATTATGAGTCTGACTTAGAAATAAGTCTGTTTTTGTACATTCACAAATATTTTCTTACTGCCATTTTTAGAAGCCCTACATTCAGTAATATGACACAATATGGGCTTGTAAATCATGAGTCAAGAATCATTGATTCAGAGTTAAATCTTATTTCAAGTCTAGACTTGTATCCTAGAAGTGTCATTCTTTTGCCCCAACCAATTTTCCACTCCCTAGTCTTAGATTCAGGGTGAATGTAATTTCATGAGTGGCTGTTTAGGACAAACGGTTTATAACTTCATAAATAACAATTTCTTCATTAGGCACCCTTCTTCATTAGCATGCTATATCCTGATAGGTGTACTTACAAAATTACCTTTCACCTCCAGAAGATGAGTGGCTGGAATGTTTTTGCATTATATTCCCCCTCCACACACACACACACACACACACACACACACACACACACACACACACAGAGTTGTAAGAATTGTGTTGTAAATTTTCAATAACTTTGCTTAGTACATGCTTTATAAAATGACTCTATGAATTGCTCAGTGGGAATAAAATATATCTGCATCCTACTTAGAGATTCCCTTCCTGTACCTTCTCAAATATAAATGCTAAAGACAAAAACTCTTGAATGTATTTCTTTAGCATATCAGAATCTTAGCATTATTTACTTACTGCCCATGAGATTGTGCACTTATTTTATAAGTATTACTTTTTTGATAAAAGTATCCCTATGCAAATAGTTTGGCAGAGCTATATTGGGCTTCAAACTCTTTTTGCCATCATCTCTTTTTCGTTCATTCTTCTGAGAATAGACACAATGAGCATCTAAAACTACTTAATAACAATGTAGTGATTTAATGTAAATGATGACTGTCATTTCCTTAGGTTGAAATATCATTCCTCAGTTAATTTTAGTGTCAGTTTAGATATTTTTACCTAAACAAGATAGAATTGTAACATGATATGAGGTCTATTGTAATTTAACTGTATGAAAGCTGGAGGACCTGTCAGTCACAGAATATTTTATCAATGCCATATACTCTGAAAATAAGCAGGCAGGAATAATTGTGACTTGGAAAATAAGTGAGGAAATTATCGTGGCTCACCTCATACATAGTACCACTGATAATACAATCCTTTCAGCAATTCTGGTCATGCTCTGCTAACCTTGGATAATTTATGGGCAAAATTGTAAACTTTTAGGAATTTATGAATGAAATTGTACAACTGTGAGAAATGTCCATGCCATAAACACATTGCATGTCATTTGTATATCATGACTCTGAAAATAGGCCTCTCCTACTGTGAATTATAAAGGTCTAAATTTATAAATACAAGCATGAGAATGACAAGCATTTGTCATTCTAAAATTAACATATGTAATCTACCACGCTATTACTTTAGTAGAGACAAGCCAAAAAGAATGGTAAGAGATCACTTGTGAAAACTCACATCTATAGTCAGATAAGATGTTGAAAACCTGTCAGTTCAATGACTTATTTAACAACAGAAGAGAGAGACACAGTTGCATAAATGGTAATTCCAATTGTAGTTATGTGGCATTTTGCCCTCTAGCACAAATATTTTATTGTTTTACTTAGAGCATCTCTTCCTCCAGATCTCATTTCTTTAGTAATACTGATGAAGTCCTCCCATGCTATTGTGATTGTAAGTCCATGAAGGCTTCAAGTGAAATCAATTGCTTATGGATTGATCTCCATTTTCAGAAGTTCAGCAGTGATCAGCGTAAGATCCAGAGGAAGAGGACAATAAACCTCTTAGCCTTTGCCTATTTTGGAATAAGATCTGTCTTTCTCTGTGCTTATACACAATTATCCTATCTGGACTACATTAACTCTGGTTGCCATTTCTAGAATAAAACAGTCTTAATGGGTTCTTAAAATGTCTTCTTTCCATTAAAATCCTTTCTTAGTCCTATCATTCCTTTTCAGATGCTATCTCTGAGTTTTAAAGGCAGCGGACAGTTATTTACTGAAACTGCATTTTTAAGGAAGAATACAGACTGATGTATCACTTACGCAAACACATGCCACTGATGCTGTCTTAATACCGCAGGGTTCCCAGGATAGCACATTTCCATTTCTGCCACTCTGCATATTTCCCTTGGGACCAGCCAAGGAGCTATGCGGCCTTCCAGTGTATGATAGACCTGGATTCTATTTCAGGTGCATAAAAATAAGAAGTATCCTCCTGGGAATTGTTGATGCCATTACTGTGCCAGATTCTAAAAGGGAAATGGCATTTGATATCCATCCTTTAAAGATATCTAGGGAATTTATTTTTTTTTTTTTAGTGGCAAACACCCTAGCTATGAGAAGTGATTATATCCAGATACAAACAGCATTAAAAGAAAATTTATCCAGGAGATTACATACCAAGTTACTTTTCTGGCTTCCTATTCCCATTTTAGAATAAATATTTTGCTGGAGAGAAGCCTCTGTGAGTAACAGTGGCTCTTGCAGCTGCCCAAGGTGTTCCTGTTTACCTTAACACACATACTAACCCAGTGCCTAATTAACTTTCATTATCATTGTATTCAGTAGGACAACTTGTTCAGATAAAAAGAAATGAAATGAAATAAAATAAAATAAAATAAAATAAAATAAAATAAAATAAAATAAAATGGAGCTGGTGCAGGGTAAACCATCATCCACTTTTCCTGTTTGGTCAAATTGTTTTTGCTGCTCATTTTTTCATCGCCATGAGTTGAAATAACTTAAACTTCCCAAAGGAAAACTATTTGGAGGTCAGCTTGGAATATATTGATTATCTCTTTGAGAGCTGATGGATTTAAGGTTCCTGCTTTATAAACACATTTGCAAACATGCCTGGAGAAACACTCGCTTAAGCAGTGTTTCGGCTTAAGTAGACTGATTGCGTTTAGAAAGAGCTTTAGACAGGGCTCTACTGGCAACCCCTGGTTTGAATCTGTCAGTGTTTTGACCTCTGATCTGTTGTCACAGGTGAAGTGTTGCTTGCTTTAGTGACTTCCAAAACCAGCACAAAGCCATCTCAACCAGTGATTTAGCAATGAACACATCAAAGTCTCAAAACAACTTAGCTTGTCATGGAGTAATATAGTAGTTGAGATTAAAGGGGCTTTAGACATCATCTTTATCCCGTAATCCAATCCCTCTGATGATTTAATATATTCGTTTTATAGCATAAATATCTGTGGAGTTAATTGGAGTCTGAGGAATGATTGTAATGGATCTAGAGAAAGAGTAGGGGGAGGAGGGAGGTGTGAAGGGAGGGTAAATTGTGGTTGGGATATATTACGTGAGATAAGAATCTATTTTCAATAAAGGAAGAAAGTTCATTCAACTAGTTTTCAAAGCAAGTGCAAGTGGGCATGGCAGATAGTGTGGCAACTACAGGACAGAGCCTTGTACTAAATGAAGTAACAGCAGTGCTAATCCTCAGGAGACCGTGAAGCATTTGAAAAAAGTACTTCCTTATAGAATGATTATATTTTTAAGAATATAACCCAGAAATGTAGATCGGTCATTTGCATTAATTTTTAACACAACAAAAGAAAAACAATGAAAACCGAACTTCTCTTAAAGAAACTCAATTGTATTAGAATTTGTCTAAAAGCCACCTGATATGTTATTGACTCGTTTACTCATGACCTCATGCTCAGGAGAAAAATGAGAATCAAGGATCTTTTAGGAACTGTAGCTTTGTGGTACATTATAGAGACTCAAGAAGATGAAGAGAATGAATGGTTCAGGAACACCCTAGTGAACTTCACACACTACCACAGCATAGATAACATTCAGGAACTTTAAGTCTGTGGCACACTGTGAATGCTCAGACTACAAGAAGAGGTTATAATTCAGTTTCATAACTGCTGTTAAACCATTGTGTTGGCTTCTCTGACATCACATGAAGAGTGAAGACATTAGAGAATACTTTGTTCTAAAGGTATCATAATATGTGCTTCTTCAAAAAATAGGGTCTAATGATTGCCATTTCTAGATCTTACAATAAGCCTTGGTATTTATAATGATATTTTTCAAAGCCAAAATGTCGTCAGATTTTTAAATTAGGTATTCAGATCTTGGCTAGATTTGTCTAGTTGCCAAAAAAGGTGACAGAGAAAGATATGCCTTTATTGAACTGAGATACTTACTATTCCAATTAATAGAAAAAATTCAAACAAATTATACACCTATATTAAACGTTTTGAATATTTTGATAATTTATTAGTCATAAAAATTATTTGAAGGGAATATTGGGTTGCCATCTGAACGTTATCCATTCTGGAGTCTCTGTAAATGAATTTTTTTCTTTGTCATTACTAGGTATTTTATGACCTCAAACATCCCAGTTCAAGATCTAAATGTTCTCATTTTCCCCTTTGTATCAGGATAACAAATCTTTCCAAGATACTGAATATAGAGGTATACTTTTATCTTCGTGGCCTTAAATAGCTTTGTCTAGTTGCAAAGAAAATTGATAGAAGAGTCTATGGCAGTATTGAATGTTGAAATGTATGATGACTGAGAGTGGATGGGAGGTGAATCACATTGTCATATCTTCTACAGGAAGGAAATCAAATACGTTAGAAATGTTCATGACCAGGTTTGAAAAATGAACAGTTTGGGAGTTTCACTGCATTTTAAACAGACTGCTCCATGCTGCAAGAATTTTCGTGAAAAAAATGTTGGGTTTACAGATTCCCAAGCCTTCAGACCATGTTCTGTTATACCACCATTCAACTGCATGCTAGATCATTGTTGGCTCTGCCCCACTGAGCAACTTCCACCCTTCATTGAAAAGCATCCTTTCTAATGGCTTCAAGATGGTTATTGGATTTGCAGAAGAAAGAGTTATGAAGCACAACAGGAACACTGAGGGAAAGGAGATGTGATTCTGCTCAGATTCTATTAGAGTAGAAAACATGCTGGGTATCAAAAGGAAATTTATGTAATATATTCCAGCATTGTTCGAGTTAGAGCATCATGTTTTATGCAAGTGGAGGCAGTCAGGTTATGCAGTGTGGGAACTCTGCTACACGCACTGAAGCAAACAATAAAACAGCGAACAGGCAACGAGCAGAAAATAAACCCTGGTTTTTATGTGAAGTGTTCACAATCCCCATTCTATACCAAGCTTCATAGTGGATCTCAGTAAGAAAGCCTTTAAAAGCCTTTAAAGAAATTCTTCCTATTGTTTACTTAGATGGATTCTATGAGAGTAACTTGTTTCTTTAAGACTGAATGCTATATGGTTTAAACAACAGTAAAGCTCTGAATAAATAAACCAGTAGAAAAGCAGGAGATAAATACAATGCTGTGGCATTAATCTCCTTAAGAAGAAATTTAGAGCACTCACAAGAAATGAAATGAGCAAGAAGCCCCAACAGACTATCATTTTCAACTGGAGGTATATGGTATACATCAGAGGAAAATGAAAGCAGGCAGAGAAATGGGATTCTTAGAAGGATCAAAGAAGTTGTCCTTAAGTCTTAACACCTGTAGCTAACCCAAGGAGCTCTAATCTTGGGAAAAGCTAGGTAAAATCAAAGGCTTCTGTAGAACCTTTCCAGAATGTAGTAAGTTAGCTGCCCAAGTGGAACAAGGTTTCAGAATTTCCATCTTCACATGTTTATGTGCTGCTCTCCTACATGTAAGAATAGATTACCCTGAACGGCTCAAGTTAGATGGATTTGTATTTTCAGCCTGATTTGAGAGGATGCGTCTGTTGCAGAAAACATAATCAGATATTAAAATAAACATAAACAAACATGTGAAAATAAGTGACTCATGCAACATTACATCGTTGCAAAGGTGGTGATAATTAGTCCTTTCTTGTGGTGCTTCACTAACTTTTGGATTAGCTGGCATATGTGTTATTTTCACTAACTACAAATCAACAATGTCCTGGTCCCATCTGCATCTTACAAACATAGTTATATATTCATCACTGAAGTACAAGCTAATTATAGCATTTAATGTGGAATTAACTAAGAATACTTAATGTGGTACAAAAAGTAACATATTAATTTAAGAAAATGGAACATATTGAGCAATGCAAAAAAGTATAGCCACATACTCTCAGAAAATGATACACTCATCAAATGTTACCTACAATAGGAATGGAATATGAAAATAAGTCTATCTGCTCCTCTCGAGTGGCTTTCTGCATCACTAAACTTTACCAAGTTCATGTCATAACTCACTTAGTTCTCTAAACAACTTTGTAAAATTGATAATATTCTCCAATATACTATAGATGTTGACAGACTTGGAAGCAGCATGTCTTACTCGAGTGCCTTTAGAGTGCGTTTTTGAGTTGGATTTGAAAGTATATCTAAAAGCATTGGTTTACTCTAATCAATCTTGCATCAGTATATTTCAAAAGACAAACCCAATGTATTTAAAAGTATCAAAACATTTTTTTCTTTTTTATTATTTATTTATTCTAAATCATTTCTGTTGTTTATATCTCAAATGATATCCCCCTTCCTGGTTACCCTTCTACACTGCCCCTCCCCCATTATACATCTTAAGGTGATGTCAGAGTCTCCCAAGATAGTATTACATATAATTGTGAACCACCCTACCTAGGTCGTGGGAAACAAACTTAAGTCCTCTGAAACAGCACTTCACATTTTTAACTGGTGAGTCATCTCAGTATTCTCAGGAGTCTGCCTTAAAGGATTGCCTGGTGTATACACTACACTACAGCTGTCTGGCATCACTCACTGTGCATGCACTCATATGGATACCCAGTTATCTGTGGCATGCTAAGCTGAAAGTCATGAAGTAGAAATTTTCCATGCTGGATGCCTTCCAAACTAGAAATGTAGGGTATTTAATTAACAACAGTCTTTTACAAGTTTTGCTTGCCTGTGTTTGGCAAACTGCATCTTGTTTATCTCTCAGTCCATTACATAAGGAAGGCAGCAAAGTAAACCAACTAGAAATGGGTGGATTACAATCCTAGAATCTAACAGTCGAGCTGGGAGAGAATGGGTGATGCCTGGATCCTGGATGAAGGAAGCTTTTCCTGCTGTGTTAATGATCAGAACAGGAGTGAACATCTGCTAGAGAGGGGCAGCCACACAGGTAGCAGACATTCCTGGGGTAAGTACTAACCAGGTGTTTCTCAGTTAGAGAAAGCATGACTCACTATCATCTGTTGTTAAAAGGCTAGCTTATTTTGCTCCATTTTAGCTAGGCTTGGTACATCAAATCTCTTTATTTCCTTCATTTTATTATCTTCAAATACTTTGGTTCTAGTATTGTTTAAACCCTTCTTGGATTTTGTCTATCTGGAAAACAATCTTAGATATTCCACGTTTCCTTTTTCTTTGAGGAAATGTTATAGCCCTCTTTAAGGTCCATACAACATCTCAAACACAACACTTTTAAACTCATCATTATTCACTCATAACTGGGCATGAATTAGCTCATCACAGTCATTATTTATCAAGGCCGAGACTACCCAGTGGTTTGGAATGTACGATAAAGAAGATCTTGTGATTGATTAGTGCACTGCTCTGGGAAGTGGAGAGTATTGAGAAGGACATCGAGTTTTTCAAAGAGGAATTATAAAGAATGGAGAAGTTTCGTGTAAGGGAGGGGCTAAGAACACTATTATGGTGGTCTCTGTAGGGTACGTAGCAGCATCGCCACTCCTTTGGATTACAGTTGACCAAGGAAGTCTGCTTCTTAAGCATCTATTTATTCTATGATCCCCAAACATGCAGGGTTACAACCCAGATATCTGGTGTCATATTTTCCTCTATGTGAGAATCAGTGATGCATACTTAATTCCAGCTTTATATAGCAGCATGAAGTCGCACTATTCTTCTGATCCGTAAGCACATGGTTTTTGTATGTAGAGGATTCTGGGAAATAGTGACCAGGTAGATTTCCCATGGACTGCAAGGTTGCTGGTGTAATTCCCCATCTCTGGCTTTGAAGGCTTTGAAATTGTTCCTTGTTTGTTTGCTTGGCTGGTTTGCTTCTGGTTTTCATCTTGTTTTTATTTATTTACTTACTATGTATACAGTGTGCTGTCTATATGCCAAAAGAGGGCACCAGATCTCACCATACATGATAGTGATCTTCCGTGTGATTGCTGGGAATTGACCTCTGGACCACTGTTAAAACAGCTAAAAAGCTAGTTCTCTTAACCTTTTTGATATCTTTCCAGCCCCTAGACATGGTCTTTTAATTGAACTCCTCAAAGAGCAACCACAAAGAAAGGGAAAGTTGCATGTGGACATGGGGGTGAAAGCGCAGATATGCAATTTTGACTCATTTATCTTATGACATCACTACATAAAATACAGGTGTTATTTTTATTGTTCTTATGAGTGTGCACATTGTTATTTAGCTGTTTAAAGGGAAAAATTAAAATAAAATATAATACTTATAGTTTATGGAAAGACAGTATGACTTATAAAAAGACAATTTTGATTGATAAATACATTGATTGAATCAATGCTGAAGAATGAACTCAGAGTCTAGTAAAATGATGTATTTTATCAATGATCTAAGGACACAGCCTGACACAGAGATGCTAGCCATATTTAGGTTTAGGAAATATGGTCAAGATTTTCAATTTATTAATCTCAGTATGGGAAACTGATAATTACAGTCCCAATATCAGGGATAAAATTTACATGTTAACTTACCTCAATATTTACATGAAAATCAAAATGATATATTCATAGTTTTAAGAAATGCTAGAAAAAATAATCTATTGACATTCATTCATAATTTTGAGATATGGCTGTTAATTGGCAAAATTACACAAACATGTATTTCATAATTCTCAGTCACTGTTCTGTCTTCTCATTCTGAAGAGTCTGACAGGAAACAGGAAACAGAAGAGCTCACAAGCTGCATAAATGTTTTGTTTTATTTCCCCAATTTGTGCAGCTAATTGTCTTAAGTTAGAGGCATCATCTTTTATACATCTTGTAACAATGTTCAACACAGAAACTAAACTTCCCTGTTGCCCTATACAAATTAAAATTCAGCTTTCTCCAGTTTGTCTCCAGGAAGTCCAAAAAATTGTTAGAAAATTTGCATCTTTTTCTGTGTGTTATAAAATGAATGATGACACAGAAGAAATGAAAGCTAACAATTTTCTTTCCTCTTTGTGGAGTATGACAGATAACATTTATTACTAGTTTAATTATATTGCTTGTTTATATTGTGTTAACATCCTCTTGACTTAATTATTTACTTGGTTTTACAATGTCATACATTTTTACTATTATACAAATTGTATCTAATTAATCCTTTTCACCTCTGAGTCTTCTACCTCATGCCCTCCTTCAGCAGAGACTATACTTTGGAACCATCCTCATCCTACATTTATGTCTTAATTTTTTTTGTGCATGACTCATTTCTTAACTTATGAATGTGTTGTATTTCTATTAATTGCTCGGATCCAGCCATGTAAAAACAGTATTTAAAAATCTGTAAGATAAGATATGCATAATAATAGTAGAAAATAAGAAAACTATTACAACCATTAAGTTTTAACCACTTTCACAAAGGAAGCATTGTTCTTCAACTGAAGATGCTGCAGGAGAAATGAACTTCTACCTCATTTCTCCAGGCCACAGACAATGAGAAAGGAGCCCTCCGGAAGCAAACTATGGCAACTACGAAAGAGTAGACAAAGGTCTGCTTGTTGTTCCTGAAGCAGATGTTACAAAAGTGCTTGCCATCTTGTGAACCACGTCTCATCCCACACCTGTGCAAAGCAGGATGTCAGTTAGAAAAATAGACTGTCAGTAAATTTCTTCACATGGAAAAGCAGAAAATATGGCAATACTTTATGTCACTAAGCCCAGGAACCTGACCCTTTCCGTTCAATGGATTATCATTGAATCTGGCACAGTCCCATAAACATGGATGTGCTCAGACAAGAAGTTGGAGTCTTTAGTGCTAAGCAGCCAGAGGCTTGGGCAACAGAGAGGACTCATATCAAACAAATATCAGCATCCCCTAACCCAGAGCTTAGGACATTGAAAACTGACAAGAAAATCACAGTCATCCCTAACACCCAAAGAAGGCTGCAACTGGCCTGTAGGAGGACCTGGAGTAGGACATTTAGTGTGGCAAACCACAGTAAAGAGTGGCAATCTCCTCTAGAGAGTGAATTTCTGTGCTATGCAAGAGTCTAACTCGGGTTACTCTAGCCAATTTGGATTTACAAAGAGATTACCAGGTGTCTTCTCAACTGCAAAATGAATTGCAAATGACAGTTTAGGGAACAGATGAAGTTATAGTAATCATTATAAGGAAGGTAAATAATGATAATATAATAGTTTTCTATTTTAACAAATATTATTCCTAATATTCACTTGTATGTGGTGCTTCTTTTCTACACTTATCTTACCGCTTCTGCTCAATTACCTCACACAGGCATGCCTCATCCACATTCCCTCCTATGCCTGCTTTATATTCTTTATCCCTTTCCCCATGCTCTAATATCCAATTTATTTTAATTTATGATGCTGTAATTATCTTCAAGTTACATTTATTAGAATAGTATCTAAATATCGGTTTCTATGTTGCAGAAATAAATTAACCTGTATATTAGATCCTATTAAAAACATAAAATATAGCATAACATATAATATAATATAATATAATATAATATAATATAATATAATATAATGTAATTCTTCAAAGCAGCACATATATCTCTTCAAAACTAGATCAGATTCTAGGACATGAAGGGACTATTAATCCCACTAATTACTTTTCCACTGCTGAGATTAAATACCACAAACCAAACCAACTTATTAAAAAATGCAGAAAAAAACCAAGTTCATTTTGCTTTATGATTTCAGATGGAAAAACCTATATTGGTGGGAAAGGTATGGCTGGAAGAAGACATTGAGAGATCACATCATGGCTGAACACAGAAAGCATAGAAAAAGAACTGTCAATGCACTGAGGCAAACTCTCACAGTCTGTCCCCAGTGACATACATATACCCTCAACACTCATGTCTTAAAAGTTCCATGACTTTCTAAAATAACAAAACTCTTGCAGGACAAATATTGAGAAACATGAGCTGATAGGTGATATTTTTACATTCAGTCCACTATATGAAAAGTGTGCAAGAATCTTAGTGAACTTTTTTTGTCTTCCCAGTAGATTGTGGAATAAAACCAGAAATTGAGAGCAAGAGGAAGAACAAACTTCTCAAGTACTTCAAAACTAATCAATGTACTTCTAGAAAGAATAATCATTTGTTGAAAAAATAGAAGAGGAAATTTTAGAATTGATATAATCAAATGAAAATAAAATCATGACTTATCAGAGCCATAATGCAATGGCTAGTCCTGGTTGTCAACTTGACTACATCTAGAATGAGCTACAAAGCAGAATTGGAGGGCATACCTATGTTTCAGATTCTGATGCTGGAAGACACAAGATTTTGACCCACATCTTGATGCATAGTGGTTATGAAAAGCTCAGACCCGGTGAAGATAGTACACACCTTTAATCTCAGGAGATAGACACAAGCAGATCTCTGAGTTCAAGGCCAGCCTGGGACTGTGCAATTTTCAATTTCAGCCATAGTGATATGTGTCTTTAGTCTGGGTCATATCTTCTGCTGGAGACTTCCATAAGGGCAAAAGGAAAAGGAAGACTTCACTCTTCTTTGACTGCTTGAACTTACTTGCCAGCACATCTGTTGTAACCTACTTCTTTAGGATTCTAGCTTATGAAGACCAGCAGAAATACCTAAACTTGTAGGATGAAGCAACAACTAGATTCTTGGACTTCCCTTCCACACCTGCCCATTTGTTGGATTACTTGGACTGTAGACTATAAGTTACTTCAATAAATTCATGTAACGTGTAGAGATATCCCTTAAATTCTGGGACTCTAAGGAAGCCTGACTAATACACATAGAAATACAGCAAAAACAATTATAAGAGGAAATTTTACAGTTTTAGATACTTTTATTAAGTAATGAGAAGAAAGACACCTCAATAAGTTAAAGTCTACTTAGAATAAACCTACAGCCAACATTCTAGCAAACCTGAAGATACTGACTTTCCTCTGATAGCTGGAATGAAGCAATTCTCTCTGCTCTTATGCAATACAGGATTGGTTTGCAAGCTTTCTAATGCATTGACCCTTTAAGTCAGTTCTACATATTGTAGTGATTCCAACCATAAAATTATTTTTGTTGTTAGTTAACAACTGTAATTTTCTACTGTTATAATTTTAATTTAAATATCTGATAGGCAGGAGAGCTGATATGCACTCCCCCTCAAAAGGGGACATCACATACAGGCAAAGCATTGCTGCAACAGAAAAGACTGCAACATATAGAACAGTAAAAGTCTAGACAAAGAAATAAAATAACAGTTATATACAAAGAAGGAATAGATTATAGTATCCCTATTTGTAGATGACATGACTATATAAAATCTCTTACATCTGAAAGCACAGCAGAAAATCAATACAAAGAACTGTAACTTTTCTATATAAAAATAATAAATTTTCCCATAAAGGAAGCAAGAAAAAAGGCAGAAAAAAAGAAAGAAAGAAACAAAGAAGCAAAGAAAAGTAGCAAGTTGACAGCAAAGGAAAAATTAGGGAAAAGAACAAATCTGATTCTGGAGATGTGAAAGGTGTATATGATGAACACTTTAAAACACAGAAGAAAAAATGAAGAAAACAATAGAAGATGGAAAGACCTCCATGCTTGTGAACTGGTAAAATTAAAGAAGTAAAAATGTTTGTTTTACCAAAAAAACAAAAACAAAAAAAAACCCACTACATAAAGATTCAATGCAATTCTATCAAAATTCCAGTCACCTCCTTTACAAAACTAAAAAAAGGCAATCCTAAAATTTATAATGAATTATGAAAACTCTCAATTGGCAAATTGAAAACATAGAAGTTTGGTATTGGTACTAACAGAATACTATGAAGCAATGGTTCTCAGCGTTCCTCATGCTGTGGCCCTTTAACACATTTCCTGTTGTGGTGACCTTCAAGTATAAAATCATTTCCCTTGCTTCTTCATAACTGTAAATTTACTGTATTATGATTTGTACTGCAAATGTCTGTGTTTTCTGATTGTTTTAGACAATCCTTGTGAAAGAGTCCTTCTGCATCTAAAGAGTCATCAACCACAGGTTGAGATCCACTAGGTAGTTAATACAGACAAAAGCAAGCAGGTATAACTATGATCTTTTAACGAAGTTATCAATAGCATAGATGCCTCTTGAATAAATAGAAATAAGAAAATGTCTGATTCACGTGTAGATCCTTCTCCTTTACTTGGTGCAAAAATCAATTGCAAAAAAACTAAGGGTACTATGATAAGACCCAAAATTGTGAGTCATTGAGGGAAAAAATATAAAGAAGACACTTCAAGATATAAGAAAGTATATCACGGACAGACCATGACTCCAGCTGCACGTGTGCATGTGTAGCAGAGGACAGCCTTGTTGAACATCAGTGGGCGCAGAAACCCTTGATCCTGCCAAGGCTCAATGTCCCATTGTAGGGGAATGTCAGGGCAGGGAGGCAGGAGGGAGTGGGTGGGTGGGTGGTGGAACACCCTCATAGAAGCAGGGGGAGGAGGGATGGGATGGGGGCATTATAGACAGAAAACTGAGAAAGCAGATAACATTTGAAATGTAGAGAAAATAAACAATTAAAAAATAAATCTATATAAAACCTGTAAAAAATAGATATAGGCATGAATAAGACTTTTGAAAATGTGCCCTGTAGCAAAGGTGGTAATCTCAGATTCACAAATCAGACTTCATGAAATGAAATGTTCTTGTGCTATATAGAAGTTCTCAAAAGACCAAGTTACAAAGAGTGAGAGATGTCTGACCATTTACATCACTGCCAGAGGATTAATATTGAGGATCTACAAAGAACTCCAAAAGTTAAATATCAAAACATACTGAAATCATCCAATCAATTAATGAACCAATTAATTGAACAGAATATTCACAAAAGAAATATTAGTGGTATTTATATATTAAAAACATGTTCACCAACCTTATCCAACAGGGAGAGGCAAATTAACACTGTTTTAAATCCCACTGTATTGTATTAAAATGACACTCATCAAGGAAAGGAATAAATACTGATAAGTGTTAGTGAGGGCTGGGACGATGAACACTTAAATGACATTGCTGGTGGAAATGCAAACTACTTCATTCACTAATCACATCAATTCCCCAAAACAATTAGACTAGAAGTTGTGTATGGCCCATTCCTGGAAGTATACTGGACAGGGATTTAATTGGGAAGCCACAAGAACAGTCACATACTCATGATCATTGTTATTCCACTTATAAACAAGATATATCTATATCTTTATCTATATCTTTATCTATATTTATAGCTATACCTGTATCTCTATATCTATAGCTATATCTCTATATCTATGTATCTATATATCTATTTTATATATCTATCTCTATATCTATCTATATCTATCTATAGTATATATATTATAATATAATATATATAATATAATATATATATGATGAGGAGGGAAGATGTATTTGCCAAGATAGAGTAGAACATAAACATAAAATGAGGATTAATATAGTAAGAAGAAAAAGTGAATATGAGTATAATAAAGTAATATATAGATATTGAATATGAAAAATGTTTTGTATTCAAAGTAAAGTAACTAAAGCTTTTCTTTAAAAAATTACGGTAATGAGGGTGAATGAGGAGGGGAACAGCCATAAAAGGGGAGGGGGAGGGTTTGGGGGGCTAATGGACAGGAAACTGGAAAACGCAATAACATTTGAAATATAAATAAGAAATACCCAATTTAATAAAAATGGAAGAAAAAATAAATAATGAAAAGAAATGGTTTCCTTTAAAAAATTAGTATGCATGCACACACACACACTCGCGCGCGCGTGCGCGTGTGTGTGTGTGTGTGTGTGTGTGTGTGTGCAGGAATCAGATCTCTCCTATGTGTGTCCTGTAGACCAAACACAACCTTCGATTTGGCCACTAACATCTTTACCTGCTGAGCCATCTCCCTGCCCCCTAAAAGTTTTCTTTAGCAAGTAAAAGTGACAGAAATATTTAGGTGCAGGGGATCAATAGGTTTTCATTATGGAACTGTAATTGATTCATCATTTACATACCAATTCAGTGTTCTGGCCATATTGATATACCTCTTAAATTATAACTAGCACAGTTTAACTCACCTTTATTTATACTAAAATAAATAATATAGTTATTTTTATACTATTTTTTAAAGTTAGTCTTCTTTTCAAGTATGGTAGCCCATATAAATTTTAGTCCCAAAACTTGGGCATTAGAGATTGGTGGAACCCTTTCATTTCCATGCTATCTATATCTACATAGTATGTTTAAGGCAGGCAAGAGTTATATATCAAAACATGCACACGCACACACCATATATATATATATTTAAAAAAGGGTTTACTATAACAGTTACTAACATTTAATTATGTATTTCAATACCTTCTAGAAGAAATGAATAAATTTTAGACCTTTGTATTTTCTTTGTTATTGAATAATAGTGATATTTCATGATATACTGAAAAGCAGTATTTGATCTGTGTGTGATTGACAAAAGAAATCTACAAGATGCACCTGGCTTGTGGAACTTTGGCTGCCTTGACTGAAATTCTAGTTTACAAATCTAAAGTTTGACATATATGGAAATTGGAATGAGTCTTTTTCCTTCCTCACAGGCTTTCCAACAATACACGTAAATGTATTTTCTCACTTTCAGCCTAAGAGGCATCTGTGGCTCCAATGATTGATCCACAGTATATAGTCACTATGTCTTCAGCATCTCCAACTTCCAAGTCAGGATGCCTCACTCTCAACACTATGGTAGCAACACCTTAGGGCCAGTCATTGTCAATTTAGGGAGTTGAGCTGAGCTCTGTAGGATATGTAGCAGCAGCATTCTCACTCCTGTCTTTCGGGTAACAATTGTTCAAACATGTCTGCTTTCTAACATCTATGTACTTTATTATCAAAGCATGGAAGGCATCAACCCAAATGTCATAGTTACCTGTATCTGAGGATCAATACATAATTAATTTTAGCTTTAAATAGAAGTATACATCTATCCTGACCACAAAACACATAGATGGCATGTTCAGATGAGGCTGAGAAATGGTAGCCAGGTGAGCTTCCTCTGAGAGGCTAGGCAGCTCACTTAATTCTTCATCTTTAGATTTGAAATAGTGTTTTAATTGGCAATAGTGTTTAAATGAGTGTTTGAAGACAGGGCATGGGCTCCAAGGATTTGGGATTATTAAGTACTATACACAAACTTTGTCTAAAATGCCTGTACACTTAAAAAAAACCAACTAAATTCTAGGATGATCTTTTCTCCAATCCCCACACTGACACTCTGGTTTATGCATCTCTTAAAAGGCTCAACAATATTCTCAGGATAGCAAGCAGTAGGAATTGAGAAAATAACAAAAGACCAAGTCTTTAATTTTACTTTATCTTTATTTTTTTCTTTGACCCAAGCTGCCTCTGTGAGGTGGAATACCTATACATAACAAAAGAAGGTAGCATTAGCAGAGAATAGGAAATTGCATTTTGAGAAATTATCACAAGAAAAAAGCGCTTGGATAACCATGGAAACCCTCCAGTCACATCAGAGTGAATGTTTGTTTTTTCAAAGGAATCCTTGAGTTGTCTTTTGTTTCTTTGAAATTGGGTAGAGGTGGGTCATGTATGTCATAGAAGAGAGGAATGAAAGATTTTCTATTACTGTCATTCTCATAAATGACATCTTAGAAGTGTGTGTGTGTGTGTGTGTGTTTGTGTGTTTGTATATGTGTGTGTTTCTGTATGTGTGTGTGTTCACGCATGCTCGTGGGCACATGAATCTTTTGTGTGTGAATATATATTTACATCTATGTAGGCTAATTTTTCACTCCAGGATGATTTGATGTTTTTCAGGGCCAAATGGCAAAGGTTGGGATAAAGCTAAGTATATTTGAAAGTGCAGATATTTTGTTTCAGACCTGTCTTTGTGTCTGGGAACACTTCAAAATATTTCCATCATGAACTCTGTTTTCAATTCAAGCCTTCATCACTGTACACTGTGAATCTGGAGTCTACTCCGATGCCCTCAGTTCAACATCAGTTCTCTTTGGATTACTTGAAAGGGCATTCAGCTTAGGTTAACGCTCTTTAGATTCCTCGTTCCCAATTATGTCTCTAATGGGGCCAGAAAGGTCCTTTAAATCTGTAGCTTGATCATACTGCTGAAACTGTTCATAGACTACCTACTGTCTGAAGGATACAGTTCATGATTCTTCATCCGTCTCACAGTATGGTCTCTGTGAACCTCTTCAGATTTAGCATTTCTTCTGATCCTCTTACTTTCTCAACGCCATCAGGACCACAAGTACCAGACTACCTTCCTTTTCTCAAACTACTCACTTTCCATCAGCTTTGCACTCTGTTCTGTTCTCCCAAACTGAAAGGACCAGCACATATCTCATCCATCCCCATTGTCCCTCTTAGATCGTTTTCATGACAACCCTGAGCTGACTCATATGCCTGTTCTGCACTGTTTCAGACAAACTGCAGCCCATGCATTCAACACAAAGTTAAATAATGGTTTCTAGTGCTTTCATACTCTTTATATACTTATATTATGTTGAATTTGCAATGTATCCTTACTGATCACTCATAACCAAAGCATGAACATAGATATTCCATTTTGTACTTTTCTAGTTCTTAGTTTGTAATGTCAAAATATAAAACAAATTCTCTTCAATTCCTTATTGAATAATATATAAGAAACTAATGAACACATACATGAATAAGTTAATGAATCCACTACTCAGTAAACACGTTCTGAAAGTCAGTTATGCTCATGCAGGAAGCCCTGGTTTTTTGCTATACCACTAATGTGCTATTTAGTTTAATATTAAACAATAGCACTTGTTAAATATTGCACTAAATTTCTTATTTATCTTTTTTCTACTTCATTTTTTCTTTCTTCTTTCTTCTCTTCCTTTTCCTTTCTCTATCTCTCCCCTCTCTCCTTCATCTCATACTTGCTTGTTGAAAATGTATTACCAAGCACTGGAATTTAAACTGAATATTTGTGAGCATAACATAAATTCTCATCTAACAGGAATAAACTTATACATAATTAGCAAAAGTATCACATGCCCTCCAAAGGTGGAAAGTGCAATGTTAAATACTAAAATGGTGAGAGGCTTTGCATTTATATGATTGAGGAAAATGTTTATCTGAAATGAGAGGGCATTTAAATCATCCCTAAAAGATGAACACTTCTGGGAATATAACAAATGTAAGTACATGGGGAAATGGAAACAAAGACCTTCACACAGAAGAAAATTGCTGTCCTAAGGAAAAAAGTAGAGGAATGACAAGAGATAAAATCGGGCTATTTACAAAAACCTGAAAATTGTATCTTTGGTTAAGATGTATGACTTTCTTACCACATGTAAAAAAAATTAATAAATCCAGTTAATTAACCTTTTCTCTGTTTTCCCACTTTTCTTGTTATTAAATCTCTCCTCCAAACAGGATTTCTTCAGCAAAGTTTCCATCACTTCTAGAGGAAACATGAACAATCTAAACTTGCGGCATACTAAAGAAATACTGCACGACCAAGTTTTCAGGGGCGATGAAGCTTTACTTGGTGTTTGGCAGCTGTCAAGTTTCATGGAATAAATTCTCTTACTATGACCATTTTAAAGTAAATGACAAGATGTCAAATATTTAGAAAAATTCTTATAAAATTTATTAGTTCCCTGGAAGTAAAACATCTAGGCTTTAGAATACTGCTAGAAATGCACTGTAAAAATTCAGATTGTTTTAGAAGTGATTTATATAAAAATGAGCTTTTTAGTTATGGTTTGAGCCTGACATATTCCTAATATGCTTATGTTTTAAGCACTTATTCCCTGATGGTGCAGAACTCTGGAAGGGTGTAGAAGTTCTACAAAAATGTGCTCTAGATGAAGGATGTAGGAAAGTGAGCCAGGTGTTTGAAGATTCTAGTTCTGACTTCTTTCTCTTTCTTAATCCACTTGCATGTGCACAAATGTACTGGAAGTTCCTGTTGTCATGACTGAGCCACTCCTCAATTCCTTCTTTAAGAAATGGACTTCGATCCACTAAATACTGAACCAAGTTTTATATAGTATATAATTTCTTCTCATAAATTGCTTATGTTTGATATGTTGGTCACAGACTTCAGGATAAAATTAAGATGGTTTGTGACATTCTTCACCTTGTGGTTCATGGGATGCAAGATATGAAAAAATAATGAGAGCTGTCCCATTACAATAAAAAGAAATGGCTGGAGACATGGCTCAGCCATTAAAGGCCAGGCTCACTACCAGAGATGCAATAGGCAACAATTTTTAGAAAGTTCATAGAAGATTAAAGAAAACAGCTTCCTGGTTGATGAAAGCTTGTGGTCTTACATGGTATTTCCAAACACATAAAATTTCTTGTTTATATAATATGTGAATAGACTTTTAAGGCAGAAATTACTCTAGAATTCATCTTTTCATTTTTGATTGCTTTTACTCATTACTCATAATTATTACAGTTATATCTGTGTATTTCATCAAAAATCAAAACATAAGGCATACAAGGGAATGGGTGTGACAGAAGAATCACTGTGAGCCTGTAACAATTGCGACTGTTACTTTCCACAACAACCAGGGTATTTTGCGAATAACCCAGGAAATATACAGTGGGTGAGTCTATGAGGGGAGTTCCAGAGGGAAGTGAAAAGGAAGTGCCCACCTTGATTATCTGTGGTGATTATCCATATAGACTCAGCTTCCTGACTGAAGAACCAGGAAAAGGGGAAGGTACATTCCATACAACCATTTATCTCTTACTTTTTTGTAACTGTGGAGGCAATGTGACCAGCCACCTCAAATTCCTTTATGATGCCTTGCTGTGAGCAATAAGCAATATGCCTTCAGATGTTTAGCCAAAACACACTGTTGTTCTGCTGATTGTTGTCCTCTAGTTTGTCAAATCAGTGAGAAAAATAATTGACACAATGATCCTTTAGTAATTTTACTAATTATAAGTAAAATTCAAATGGGATATAGAAACATTTCAATGTGGGAAATACTCATTAATCAAAATAGCACAGGAAGCTTCTTTTTAATTGAACCATAATATTCATTTGTATATTCAGCAGTTACATCTTTATTTTTTGGGTAATACACATTGAAAATGCACATTTAATTAAAAGTCTTAACTGGTTTTCACCAGGTATACATTACCCATGTAACTACCAATCAGAGCAAGAGATCACTTCCAGCATTCTCCAAGACTTCTTTGTATGCTCGTTTTTTTCTTTACTTCCAGAAGAAAATTGCTCTTTTACTTCATCATAACTCAGCGGATGGTTTGGTAACTTTTGAATGATTCACAAATCTTATGAAATATTCTAGCCCTTGGTCCTGCCAAGACTGTAGATCCCATTGTAAGTTCACATACAGTTTTAGTGTATAGCTACCAACCACTTCTCAAATCTAGTTCATCTTTTTAATATTTTATTTTTTTATTTTTTACAGTCCAGTCATTATCTTTTTCCCAGTCTGACCTCTGACAGTTTCTCATCCTATTCATCCTTCTCCCTGCACCCTTGTGTCCCTAAGAGGATGCAGCACCCCTGGCCTCCTCATTCCCTGGGGCCTCAAGTTTCTTGAGGGGTAGGCATGTCTTCTCCTATTGAAGCCAGACCAGGCAGTCCTCTACTGTATATGTGTCCAGGATCTTGGACAAGCTCATGCTGCCTGGTTTGTGGCTCAGTGTTGGAGAGATCTCACGGGGCTGTGTTGCCTTCCTCCTCAGTTTATTCCAGCCTCTCCCTAATTCAACAGCAGGGAATCCCAACTTCAATACATTGATTGGGTATAAGTATCTGTATCTGTCTCAGTCTGTTACTTGTCAGGCTGCTCAGAGGACAGCCATGGTCATGGTAGGTTCCTGTCTGTAAGCACACTGTAGCATCAGTAATAGTGTCAGACCTTGTAGCCTTTCCTTGAGATGGATCCTAAGTTGGGCCAGACACTGGACCTCCTTTCTCTTGGTCTCTTCTCCATGTTCTTTTAGAAAGGCACAATTCTGGGTCAGGGTTTTTGACAATAAGATGACAACTCCATCCCTCCATTTGATGTCCTGTCTTTCTACTGGAGGTGGACTCTATCTCTCCTCAATGTTGAACATTTCATTTAAGGTCTCTTCCTTTGAGTCCTGAGTGACTCTCACCTCCCAGGTCTGTGGTACTTTCTACTGGGTCCCCTTACCTCTCACCCCTTGAGGTTGCATATTTCATTCATTCTGATGGCCCTCATAGCTTCTCTCTTCCCTCTCTCCATACCTAATCAATCTATCATCTTTCAAATGCCTGTGTTTTACCTGTCCTTGCCTTTCCCCCATCTTATCTTCTCCATATAAACCACTCATCTTTTTAAATTGTCTTTATAGTTTAGTCCTTTTGTTGAAATCATGCTGTTTTATTATTGGAACTACATTTCCTTTTATGAATAACATTTCTCATTGAACCTTGCAATTATACTTTCTTCAGTTCTCTCTGTGTCTTAAGAACTACTAGTTTTGCTTCTGAATAATACTGCAATATCTCATCAAATCTTCCTGGGAGTGTTCCTACAGATGTATGGGTTCCCACATTCTTGCTCTGGGTCAGCAGATTGTGCCAGTGTCTTTTTCTTATTGTCTCTGATGATGCCAATGCCTGAATTTCTCATGACTTCACTTGTCTGAGCTGAATCCAGAAAATGGCATGTGCCATTTTCACTGCTATTATACTTAGAACTTTATTTCTTCTCTAACTGGTTTTATTTATTATTGGTCTTAACTTCTTTGTTTACCTCTCAGTTTCTTACCATATTTCTGTGACCATGGTATTTACCTTTAGAAGAAATTCCAACCTATCTATCTTTGGACTTCCACCCTCTGTGAAAACTTGTTTCTCTGCTCTAGGTACTTTGGCTGATCCAATAATCAATTCCTGTCAAGTTAAGCTTACTAAAACCTTTGGACTTTCATATTTTCATATTTTAATATGTCAGTCTGATTTTGATAGTCAATCTGGCATATGCTCTGATAGGAAATGCAGTTTTTAGAATGGTAGTTCCTAACATTTTGGTCACATTGGTTCTTTAGTTTTGACTATTCACATTCTGCTTTGCTTACTCAGACTGGCTCTCCATCTGGTGTTTATCTGCCTTTTCTCATAGTTCCTTTTATACAACTCACCATAAATCATTTAAATTTCAGATAGCAATGGTCATTTAAATGTCAGTTTGGTAAAGGCAGCAGTTGTTTTTCTCATTTTAAGTACTATTTTGAATTTAAAGGTATGAGACAGTGTATTTAACATCACAAAATGAGCAGGAACCAGGGCTAGGTTGTAAAATTATAGCTAGCTTGGGTTCATTTTGTGTTTACTATTCTAAATTAGGAACATTACATTCAGTTGATCATCAAATGGTTGACAAGTGAAAAAATAAATGTGTGAATGTGAATCAACATATTAATACCTATACTTAAATGAATAAATAAAATATATAAGAATAAATGGAAACCAGTGTCAACAACAACAGTCAATTTTATATAGTATATACCATTATTTTCTTCTTTATAACACTATATTTTTTAGGACCTCAGTTTTCCCCCTCATATTTCCTTCTAATACATAAACATACATGCATACATACATACATATACATATATTTATACATCAAATATATGTAATTATACATATATTATATAATGTTATTTTGTGTCATGTTTAATATTCTTTCTTGCATATTCAAGTGGATAAGTTGATTTAACTGCGCAATTTCAATAACATACATCCCTGAGATTAGAGTAAATATTATTCTGTTCCTCATATGTTTTCCAAATTTATTGCTAATGTTAGAATTCCTAGCAGTTTCCTTGGTTTCTCTATCTTTATCTCATATTAAAGCTTGTCTCTGATTTTACTACTGTCATTTTCCATTTCTTTCCATCTACCCTTCACATTTCTACCATCTCATCAACTCTAATTCTTGCTGTCTCTGTTTCCGAGTGCCTTTCATACATCTTCCTGTTTCCATGTTGGGCCACTTTCTTCTCTTACTTAAACTCCCTTAAAACACAAAGTTCTCACAGTCTTCACCAGGGGCACATTGAGTAAAACAACATAGAAAAGATTTATACAATAATTTGACAATCACAAGTTCCTTTGTTCCCTATTAATTGCCAATGTCAACATCACAACAGTAGAATCCAATAGAACAAGGACTTCCTTCCAAGATGTCAGAATAAAGCACCTGCATAAATGAAGAAGGAAGGTAAGCTTATTTTAGGTATAGTAATAACTTAATTTATATCCTTATTTAGAATTCAACTCTCTAAAATGAAAATATATATATATTCCTCCTTTGGTGCTACTTTAAAATTTGTTTTATTTATTTATATTGCAAATGCTGTCCCCCTTTTTACCCACCCCAAGACTTCCTTATTCCATCCTCATCTCTTTAAGTCTGAGAGGCTATTCCGTCACTCTCTCCCCTCCTCCACCCACCTCATGTCCCACCTTCTACATCCACTTTCTCTGGGGCATCAACTCTCTATAGGATTAGGCACATCCTCTCCCACTGAGGACATATAAGGCAGTCCGCTGCCATATGTGTGCCAGGGACCAAAACCAGTCCATGTATGGTCTTTTCTTGTTGGCTTAGTTTCTGGGAGTTCCTAGTACTCCAGCGTAGTTGATACTGCTGGGTCTTCCTATTTCCACAGTTCAGCTTCTTCAGTCCTTCTCCTAATTCTTCCATAGGAGTCCCTGGTCAGTCCAGTGGTAGGTTGTATGTATCTACATCTCTCTCAGTCAGCTGCTGATAGAACCTCTCAGAGAATAGCCATGCTAGGTTCCTATCTGCAAACATACCATGCATTGATGCCTGCCCATGGGATGGATCCCAAGTTAAGCTGGTCACTAGATAGCCTATCCTCCAATCTCTGACCCATTTGTCTGTTTGTCCCCACATTTCTTTTAGTTAGGAACAATTGTCTGGGTCAAAATTTTGAAGGTAGCTTGGTGACCCTATCCGTATTGGATGTCCTATCTAAATACCAGAGGTGATCTCTTCAGCTTCTCTCTTCCCACTGTTGGGCACCATGGCTAAGGTCATCCCCATAGATTACTTTGAGCCTCTCATCCCAGGTCTCTGAGACATTCTAGAGGTTCTCTCTGCCCCTGAGCACCCCCCCAACAGCCACATATTTTCATTTATTCTCCTGGCCCTCTGGCTTCTCTCCTGTCTTCCCCAATACCTAATCCTGTCCCCGTTCCTTTCCTCTTTCCCTCTTCCACCCAGATCCCTTTCTCCCCATGCCTCCCATGATTATTTTGTCCCTTCTTCTAAGTGGTACTGAAACATCCTCAATTGAGCCTCCATTCTTGTTAAACTTCTTATGTTCTGTAGGTTTTATCATGTGTGTTCTGTACACTTTAGCTAATATCCATGTATCTGTGAGTACCTACTATGTCCTTTTATGTCTGGGTTACCTCACCCAGGATGATGTTTTGTAGTTCTATCCAAATGCCTGAAAAATTCATGGTGTCCTCAGTTTTAGTAGCTGGATAGTTTTCCATTGTGTAAATCAACCACATTTTCTGTATTAATTTTTGTTGAAGGACATCTGGGTTGTTTCCAGCTTCTGGCTCTTACAAATAAAGGTGCTATGAACATAGTGGAGCACACATTTATATCACACAGATAGTAGAGCATGGCGGGTCCTTGAATTGTCTGTGGTAATAGCTTCATCATACTGACTAGTTGTACATGATTAATGCTGAAAACTTACATATACTCCTTGCAACAGTAAAGACAAGTTTTGTTTTTATATGTTCTTAGTTCAGAAAGTTTTCTATAATTGGAACATTAGGCTTCTATAGAGAAGAAAACAATATATACAGTAAACATTCTATGATTTGTAACACGATATCTAAGCTGTTTAAATTGTATGGCATAACTGAATGTGCACGACAAAGTACACATAGTAGGTGTTCAGAATCAAGGATATAATGTACTTGTGGAATATTACAAGTCTAAGCACATTGATAAACACTACAGATTTATTTCATTATGAATTTGATTACTATTTAGCCTTCATCATACAATCAGAAACCTTCTATTGTTGACCAATTTTCATGATCCTAACATTGAATTTCATGACCCTGTATAGGATCAAGAATCACGGTTTAAGAATTCTGACTCTAAATCTGGATTTTAAATTTGAACATTTGTGTGTTGCCTCTGTTTTACACTACTTTCCACAGTTTGCATATCTGCTGAATTTATGTTGCAAATATTGTTAGGTAATTATGAATTCATTTTTCCTCATCTATTATTTGATTGGAAAGGAAGGACCCATGTTAAAATAGATTTAAAATCTATTCAGGGTGGGGAACATTTGTCTTACAGGCTGGCAGCGTGCACAAATAAATGTTCCTATGGGTACACAGTTTGTAAGACACAGTGACATTTTAGACATAATCAAAATAACTAGTCAGAGTGCTGTTTTTGACTGTTTCATTAACGTTTCAAAGACAGTGCTATTAATAATAAAGAAATGAATAATGGGATATTTTTCCAGTACTTGGAAATTTATAAATCTATCTCAAAACAATTAGATTGCTCATGATGGAGTAGCTGCAACTCAAGTTTCTCTTCATTATGAAACCAAAACCATTTTAAATCGTGTAATAAATACTAAAATAACACAAATGAGAAGTAATGTACTTTAAGTGGATATTGCAAAAAATAGGGCAAGTAGATAGAATCGTCTCCTAGCTGTATATCTGGCAAATGCATGCCGCAATCTAAATGCACAGTCACCACAGTCATTATCCTTGCAAAGACTGTCAATGTCCTGTGTTAATGAGAGGATGGGAATTGAAACTATCATACATTCACAGTGGAAATGGGAATAACTGTATGCATTTTATCTGCTAGTTTGAAGCAATCTATTATCTACCTATTCTACTTCTACTACAAGTATCTGTGAATAAAGTGGTGTATAAGCCTAGCCATAGCAGTCATGTTCGTGGCAACTTTAGCTTAGTAATAAACAGAATCCATCAGGAGATCTGTTTCTTGTAATCAACTCTCTTTTATTCCAGAGCACACAATTAAAACCTAGCAAATTTATGAATTTTAAAAGCATTGTGTGAAACTGAGGAATGTGCATATAAGAAGCACATGTATAATTTATTTTACAGAAGGCTCAGTATTTTGCAAATAGAGGAAGTTATGGTTGAGAAACGTGAGAATAGAATGATTTCCAATGGTGCTATGTGATTCTTCCTGGGACAACATGTACAAATGTCTATTCACTTCCAAAAATAAGTACCGTTGACAGACCAAAGGAATGATGCCAACCAAGGCTAACTTGGTGACCTAATGAGTTCATTGGAATTACTTACATACACATGCAGGAGGGGTTACATAGATAACCAGGGCAGGTCCAGACAGTTTCATCACTGAAAAACCATTCCAGTCAGGTGTGATGGCACACAGAAATATGGATCCTAGTGTTCCCTCTACCATTCATACACTGCATTAAAAGGAGGATCTCCCCAGTAGTTAATTTTTGTTTGAAAACTTGGGAAGGACTTTGGGAAACAGGTAACTTTCTGAGCCTCTACACCCAGTTAAGTTTCATGGGCTTCCTAAGAATTGCACATGTCACAAGCTTCTTGAAACTCACCCATCTCTCTCCTCCCTCCACTAGAGAAGGATTCAATTCAGGAAAAATTAGTATTTAACTAATAGCAAATAGAGATAGAATGTTCCCCCCCCAAAAAAAGACCAAAACCGTAAGTGGTGACACATATTGCATATATAAATTTACCCCCAAAATTTATTGGCTATCTTTGTAACACAGGGAATAACCTTTAAGAATCATGCCACTATTCTATATTTTGATCTGGGATCATTCATGTAGCTTTATACTTTATGTTGAAATCACTTAATTGCATATCTAAGCAAATTAAAATCTAAACATTTTAAACACTGTAATGTATTCATACTCATAACCATTCTTTGATATATAGTGTTATTCCAAAATTAACTAAAATTTATAAAGTGACTGTCAATGTGACATCAAAAATCATGTAACTCCTCTGATTCTGACTGCTGGGGCTGAATCTCCCGGAAGTATAACTAAATTGATTTTTGATGTGAGAAGCTACCTCAGGTTTCTCTCTTGACTTTCACAAAATGATGAAATGTAACATGAAATTCTCAGTTAAATAAACCCTTTCTTGTCTAAGTAGCATTTACATGAGTGTTTTATCATAGGAACAGACATTAAAAAATGAACAATGACCTTAATGGAGTTTGGAAGAAGCTTTCAAATTATTTTCTTACACAATTTATTTTCCTGTTAGCTTTCTTTTATGTTAGGTCATTTCACAGAGAGGAGGTAGATGTGGGGAAAGAGGAGGTGGGAGAGAGCTGGGAGAAATGGAAGGAGAATTAACTGAGATTGTGATATATTGTATGCGACAAGACTATTTTTTAAAGAGCAAGTGAGGAATAATTGCTGGTTGTCGAGGAGAGTATTTCATAACTATAATAAGGTTATAGAAATATGGATTTTGTTTGCTAAGGTTTAGGGCAAGGCAGGGAAATATTTTACTTTTATATTATTTTTAATTATTTTAAATAAATAAAAGATAAATAAAAAGTACCATAACTAGGTATTTTTTGGATTGGTAGCTCATTCATAAACATACTTCTACTGCATACAATTTAATATTGTCAATCTGAGTGATTTATATGGGGCTTTAATATGGGTCTTAGAGAATTTGAGAATAGCTGTAGGGTAGAACATTTGAGTATCATGTTCAAGTCCCTTATGTACTAAAAAAGGACTACAGAAGGTTAAACATCAGAACAACAACAACAAAAACAAAGTAACCATGAGTTTCACTTTAGGTACCTATTTTATGCCTGAGAAATACATTTTTTTTGCTTTATGGAAAATTTATTACAACTCTCCAACCGCTCATTACTTCTTCTCAATGTCTTGCTCTGCAGCTTCTTTCGCCCTCTTTCCTCGGATGCCAAAGAGCCAGGCATTGGCTTGGGCCATGCGATGGCTGGGGAAAGCCTTACAGTTCTTCTCCTCTTCTGTGATGGCTCTGGCCTTTTCCTTTTTGTACACATTCCGGATGGGCATCCCATGTCCTGTTAGCTGCGTGGCCAATTTAAGTTCTTCAGCAGAATTGTCTCCTTCTTCGGAGCAGAAGGCTTCCTGGGTAAAAGTGTGAGCTTGGAGCGATGCTCCTTCAGGCACTGCACGTTGACCTGCAGTGACTCAGTGGATTTGTTTCGCCTCCTTCGGCAGAGGTGCCGATGGTGCCTGTCATTTTCTTGTGGATACCAGCCACCCTGAGTTCCTCCAGGCTGAAGCCCCTGCCAGCCCGGACTTTGGTGTGGTATCTAACAGTAGGGCACCGCACGATGGGCCTGATGGGACCTGACAAGGGGCGAGGGACAATGCGGGGCGCGTTCGTCTGCTGGGCCTTGCGTGTGTGGATCTTGCGTGTTGGCTGGTTGAACCAAGTGTCCACTGGCTGCCAGTCCTTGTGGAAGTGGGGCTTCAGGATCATGCCATTCCGGCTGGGCTCCATGGCTGCCTCCTGTACAGGAGAACGGCCGAGCGGAAAGGACCCGGCACTGCCTTCTTTTTTTTTTTTTTTTTTTTTCTATTTTGAATGTTTTTTTGGTTATAAAAAGTGAAGTTCTTAAATTTTATAGACATACTAAAACTCATAAATATATGAAAATAGATAGCTTTCCTATGCTACTGGTCAGAATTTGAGTTGCATAATGATAATGAGAAGACATTAAGGTAATAAAAATAATGAAGAATACTTATTTTGTTTTTTGTGCCTTTTGTGTACTGTGTGCTATATGTGTTAATGTTCTCAACACTATATCCATGATTATAAGTATTTGATTTTACAGAAAATTATTATAAATACTAGGTGTACTCATATACCCATCCAAAGCTATTGAAATAGAAAATTATGCAGGCAGGTTTATAGTCTAGATTTCACTGCAATTGGATCTATTTTGAATCTAAACAAAATTCCTGGAATGTGGATTGTTTAGTCTTACTTTTTTCCCTTTTAGCAATAGTATATATCACACTTTTTTCTTCTTCAAAACAAGATGGCTTCATAGTTAGGATCCGTGGAAGATAATGTTAGTATACATGGTAGGCTTAATACTCACAGTGCTACATTGAGAAATACATTCATACGAGAGTTTGACTTAAAAGTTCAATAAAAGGGAGAAAATCGTGATTCTTTAAGAATAAAACAAGGGAAGTCTGAACTGAGATGGAAATGACTCCGGAGAAAGATACACACCTTCACCAAATATTTGTGGGGCACACACAGGACTATCCTAAGCAAGTGGTACATCCAAGTGATTGAGGACACACAGATTGACATAGAGGCACATTAGCATACACAGCAGTGTCCTATGAGAGTGGTGCATCCAAGTGATTGAGAGCACACAGAGAGACACAGGAGAGCCACACCCTACTTCTGGCAACCGCTAACTCTCAGATGCTTTCAGTAGTTTCAAGCCTCAGTTTCCCTATGTATTCAACATTGTTATTGTATTAAAGAACCAACTATATTTAAAGCACACAATCCTGTGTCTTATATGTGATAATAACTGGTTAAATGTTCATTTGCTGAAATATATCACCTTTACTTATACTCCCATGACTTTGCCTTCTCTTCCCATTCTTCCTCTTTTCTCTTTGTTCTTCCAGTTTTCCTTATTTTTTTTCCTGTCCTCTATTATCCCTCAAAATATATCTTTCCTATTTTTCTTACTTTCAGAGTAAATATGACCAATACTTACAGATGCAGTCTAGAGAGCAACAGAATATTTCTGAGACAAGGCGGCATTGTTTCTATTGCTGTGAAGATACAGCATGAACACAGTAACTTTTTTGTTTTATATTTATTCTTTCATTCCTTCCATTTTGACCTCGGTTACTCCTTCCTTCTCTACCAACAGTCAGTCTCTTACCTCCCCTTTTCTCCAGAACCACCTGCACTCCACCTCCAATTCAGAAACAAAGAGAAGGTCTCCCAAGGACATCAACCAAATATGGCATAACAAAGCTACAAAAAGATTAGGAACATATTGTGCCATAAAGGCTGGAGGAGGCAACCCAATAGGAAGGAAAGCGTCATGAAGGCAGGCAAAAGAATTAGGGAAAGCTCCCTACTCCCACTGTTCAGAACCCTCTAAAACACAAGCCTATACAACAATAAAACTTACTCAGATGACCTAGATCATACCCCAAAAGGTTCCCTGATCTCAGTGAGTCCACTTGAATCCTATTGTCTGGGTTGTATTGCTACAGTGTCATGGACCACTTTGGCTCCCCCCAATCATTTCTCCACCTCCTCTGCAGGATTTTGGAAGCTCTGCCTACTATGTGCTTGTGGGACTCTGCATCTGCTCCCTCCAATTGCTGCACTAAGTCTTTCTGGTCTCTCTGATGACTCTTAAGCTAGGCTCTTATCCCAGCACAATTTACAGGGCTGACAAACTGTAGGTCAAAGGTTTTGTGACTGGCTTGGTGTCCCTATGCCTCTAGTTGAAGCCTTGTCCAGTTACATAAGATGGCTGCTCAGGTTCCTTTTCTCCCTTTACTAGGAGACTTGGCTAGTGTCATTTTTGCAGGTTTCATGGAGTTTCCATTGAACTAGGTTTCTACCTCACATCAAGAATATACCAAATTCCAGGCATTTCTCCCAGTATTCTCTCCCTCTATCCTCCCCATCCCTCATGTTCCCATTTTCAACCATCTCCAGTCTACCTGCAAAATATATTCTATTTCTCCTTGCCCCTTAAGTCCTCGTTACCTAGACCCTCTAGGTTGAAGCATGATTAGCCTTTACTTTGCAGCTAATATTCACTTATGTGTGAGTACATTCCATGTGTCTCTTTCTGTGTCTGTTACCTGACACAGGATGTTTTTCTTTTATTGTTAGTTTTGTTGTTGTTTTTGTTTATTTATTTGGTTGGTTGGTTGGTTGGTTTGCTTTGGTTTAGTTTTGGGTTTGTTGTTTTTTGTTTTGTAATATTTTTCTAGTTCTGCCCATTTTCTACACATTTTGTAGTGTCATTTTTCTTTTAACAGCTGAGTAATACTCCATTGTCTAAATGTGCCATCTACTGTTTTTTTTTTTTTTTTGATCCATTCTTCAGTTGAAGAACATTTAGGCTGTTTTCTGTTTCTGGCTATTATAAACAAAGCTGTGAAAGTGCTATGAACTTAAGTGAGTAACTATCTTTGCAGTATCTTTTGGGTATATGCCCAGGCACAGTGTAGCTGGGTCTTAAGGTAGATCAATTACTAAGTTTTTGAGAAACCTTTATATTGACTTCCAGATTAGGCTATACAAGTTTACACTCCCACAAGCAATGGAGGAGTGCCCCTCTTGCTTCACTTTCTTGCATGTGCTATTCCTTGAGTTTTTCATCTTATCTATTCTGACATGTGTAATATGGAATCTCAGAGCCCTCTTTGATTTGCATGTCTCTGTTGAACATTCCTTTAAGTGCTTTTTGGCGTTTAGAATCCCTCTATTGCTTAGTCTTTAGATCTGTACACCAATGTTAAATTGGGCTTTTTGGCTTTTTGATATCTAGTTTCTTGATTTCCTTATACATTTTGGGTATCAGTCTTCTGTTAGATGTAGGGTTGATGCTATACATCCTTGCTATCATGAGATATCATTTGTGTTTTGAATCTCAGCCATTATAATAGATGAAAATGAAATTTCAATGTTGTTTTGATGGGTAATGACATTGAACATTTCTTTAAGTGTTTTTGGGTATTTATGATTCCTCTATCATTAATTCTCTGTTTAAATCTATATCTCCTTTTTAAATTGGATTATTTGGTAGTTTATTGTCTAGCTTCTTGAATTTTTTATATATTTAGGATATTAGCCTTCTGTTGGATACAGAATTGATAAAATATTTTTGTTGTATAAGCCGCCATTTTGTCCTACTGACAGTGTCTGTTGCCTTACAAGTGTTTTCCACAGTTATTTTTAGGTACTGTGAATATGACACTAATGAACATAGCTGAAGAGGCATCTCTGGAGTAGTGTTTGGAGGCCTTTGTTCATATTCCTGTTTATAGAAAGACTGGGCCATGTAATATATCTAATTTCATCTTTTGGAAAATTAACACTGATTTCTGTAGTGTCCATGCCAGTTAACCATCCCCAAACAGTGAATGTAAGTTCAACTTTCCCCATATCCTCATGAGTACTTTTTTTATTTGCTATCCTGACCAGTTTAGCATGCAGTCTCAAATAGTTTAAATAATCTTCATAATTTCTAAGGACCCTAAACCCTCTCAAAGGTATTTCTTTGATGTTGTTATTTCTCCTTTCTATTCCAATCTGAAATTCCAGGCAGGGGAAACTTCTCTTTGACTTGTTGATCTGGGCAACCCAAGAGACTCCTAAAGTGAAAGTTGTTTTCTTTTGCTGCCTCCTAACTTGAGGATAAGATCATATTGCTGAACACACCACGTAGTTCCAACAAAAGGTTTGGAAGAATACATCTGGAGCTTACAGGGGAGCTTCTTCCTCTGGGAAGGACTTATATCATGTTGCTATTTATGCTGTTAAAAGAGAAAAGTAATGAGTTCCTACTGAGTGGTAATGCCTACCAACTACAGCAGTGACCAACACGGAAAGAAACTGTCAAGAGCTCGATAGTAGAACTTTTATCCAACAGGTAAGGAACACTCATCTAATTATACTTAGGTCCTATTTATTAAGAGGGAATTCATACCTGTACATATATCCAAATAACCACAGCTAATGAGGCTTTAGAACTGAAGTGTAATCAACTGTGGTTACCTATTCCTATAACATTGTTATTACTAGATTTATTCTAAATGCCTATCCATGTATACACAGATAAGCATAGTTCTCACCCTTTGCTAAAAGTGCCTTTTGTACAGCAGAGGTCATTATACACAGGCACAATTGGTCAGAATGCAGAGAATACCTGATCTACTGGTGCCCAACCCCAATGGATACATATATAACGTAATAACCCTACACTTAAAGTTCATCAGTACTTGTAGAAAGAGGGCAGGAAGATTTTAAGAGCCAAAAGACAAAAATAGCTGCTTTCTCCTAAATATAATAGGAACATTTCTCCTATAAAATCTCAACAATACAGTCATCTAAATAAGACATGTACAGTGATACCAGAAGCCTCCCCAAAGAGATATAAACAATTGATGAGTGTTTAGAGAGGTCACTTAGTCCTGTCTAGGAACAAACTCTTGATGGGTTATTGTATCCTAAATGGCCAGCCCTAAACATATGCATATACATTTATGGTGTATATTAAGCAAAGTGTAATATATATATATATATATATATATATATATATATGATGAGAATATGAATTTGAGAGGAAGTTAGGAGGATATGGGGAGAATTGAATGGAGAGGAGGGAGGGATGGAAATGATTTAAAGGAAGTGGGAGGAATTCTCAAGAAATGGTAAATACCTAAAGTGATGATGTGCTTAATTTTGCATAAACAAGATGTATCTGGAAATAGGAGGAGATAAATGGAAATAAAAGGACTTCTACTTTATTGTCCTATACAATCATCAATTTCCCATCTAGTAATTGATAGCTGTCTTTGCTGCCACATATGATACTTCTCTTATTTAACAAAATCTTATTTATTCAGTCCTGGTTTATTTACAGCATTGTCTTCTTAAGGATTTTCAGCACTTACAGATGCAAAAATGTTATCACCGTGCTGGTAGACTCTAATTTTTTTCTCATTTAGAGAATCACAGCAACCTTTTCAATCTCCATTTTATAACTAAAAGGATGTGTCACATGTAGAAGAACAATCATCAAGACATTGGTATACAGAAATGTGACCTGCAGTATAGGAAGAACTAAATGTGACAAAGGAATTTGTATAATTACCTTATTCTTGACATCTCTGGATTACAATCTTAAGAACCCTGGAGGAAGTGATGTGTCCAGAAGTCTTATTTATGTGTCCTTCTATCACCTTTCTTTCATGAGTTCATAAGGTTTCTGAGAAACTTTAAAAACTGGTATTTTGCCTCAGGACATAAAATGATTTAGCTTTCTTTCTTTCTTTCTTTCTTTCTTTCTTTCTTTCTTTCTTTCTTTCTTCTTTTCTTTCTTTCTCTCTTTCTTTCTTTCTTCCTCTTGATCTATCATCTATCAATTATATATCTACCACATATTTAATCTATTTACTATTTTATCTATCAATCATCTATATATTACCATCTAGTCTACCATCATTCTCTCATCTATATCTGTCTATATCTTTCAGTTATTTTTTATCTATTACCTTTCATCTATCTATCTAACATTTCTTATCTATAGTCTCTATTTCTATACATTTTCCATCCATCAATCATCCATTAACTTTTCTATTATCTATCTATTATATATGTACCTGTCTATCATCTATTTATCTATCATCTATATATAATGTATATATGCATGTATCCATCTATCATCTGTCTGTACAACTGTCAGTATGAATTATAGAGATAAGTAATGACAAAAAAAATCAAGTCAAACTCATTTTTCCACATGTTGTTCATTTAGTTAGTAGGCCCTCTCAACTATCAGATATGTATGGTCTGTGTCATAAATGCATCAGGGTATAGTCAGAAATGGAAAATGTTCTATAGGAAAATTCTAACTTTAGAAACAGTCTGAGTTATTGGTAAAGAATCTATCTAACTGTATGATTAACCAAGTGTTTCCAAGCTTATAGAATCATGTCAGATCAATGATAGCAGACACAAAAAGTCTTTACACAAGTTTATTGGAAAAATAAATAAGATAATTCTTGCTTAGGTATTTTAGACTATAAAACAACATGTAAATGTTAAGTATAATTTTGAGATTTATGCTATCTACAGTCACATAAAGTGCTACTTCTCAAAAGATAAAGTGCTTATACACATTGCCAGGCGAGCACCTCACTTTTCCACTCCCATGGGAAAACATGCAGCTGCTATCACAGTCAAACATGTACAACCTGTAGGTAGTTACTCTTTCTTACTGTGATTGGCACTGCATGAACACAAAGTTAGTGACTTTTGATTAAATATTAGCAATGTATTATGTGTACTTGAGAGGAAGATGAAAGAATTTGGATTAGTGAGGTCATGTAAGGTTTTCATGGTACATCATAGATCCAGGCATCAAATCCAGTCCTGGATCAAGCTAAGACTATGACATCTTTCTCATGAAAACATGGTACCATTCCCATAAAGCCTGTTTGTTTGTTTTTTTAAACTCTAATGCAATTTTCCATTCTTTAGACTCATGAAAAACTTAGTCTCCAGCAATTATATGATTCAGGTAATTGAACAGTTTGTATTTTCAAGTCACATCCTGAGAGCAGATAATAGGTGTGCTGTTTCTTCATTTGTCTGAAGAGTCTGTGTAACACGGTGGCAGCAACACCTCCAGAAATTCTCTGTGGTTCATCCTAACAGGTTTTACTATTCACATCACAATCACATGTGATGTATGGTGTGATACCTTATTCCTGTATTTTCTTAGTGTGTCAGGAGGCAGAGACATTTGAATTGCTACCTTGAGGCCAGGCTGAGGCACATGGGAACATGCCACCAAGAGAAGGAAGGAAAGGAGAGGACAAAGGGAAAAAACTAAGATCACTAATTATTTTTTGGTAGGCAGGAGGAGTTTGTTTTTTGAACTTTTATTAGTTCATTTTTAATTTCATACAGTGTCTTTTGTTAATATTTACTCCCTCAATCTTTTCCATATCCTAGTCTGTAATAAAGTTTTCTTCCCACATGAGAAGAGCAATGGAGCAAATCACATGTGGCACATGTGTACTTCAGGGTTCTTTGCTTCTCTTCAGAAAATTGTTTTCTTTTATTTTGTATGTGTATGAGGGTTGTTTTTTCTTTTTGTCTATTTTCTGTCTGTATATGTCTACAAAGTGTGTGCTTATAGATTGCTGTGAGCCACAATGTTGGTAGTAGGAACTGAACCTTGGTCCTCTGTCAGAATATTAAATGTTGAGTTAACTGCTAAACCATCCCTTCAGACCTCCTTGTTTTTTGTTTGTTTGTTTTGTTTTGTTTATATGTTCTAGAGACAGAGTCTCACTCTGTAGTTCTGGCTTGCCTGAAACATCCCTGGTGTACTTCCTGGTCATAAACGCAGAGATCTGTCTTTCCCACTTCTGCCTCTGCATCCAATGCAGGACTCTACGGTTTCAATTAAGAAGTGACAGAAGTGCTTTCTTGCTCACATTTCATTGATTAGGACTGTCTTCATATGAGACTGGAAATTTTACAGGAACAAAAGAAAATTCTCCTCCATGTGTTTGACTTCATAGTAGGGAAGTATTTTTTAGAGCAAAAAGTCACAGAGATAGTGATGTTCTTCTTTTTAATTTCCTTAAATATCACAAAACCCTTGAAGCATCCTTGACACACAGTCAACACCGGATTCATGTTTTCCAGATGAAGAAATTATTATAAGAAAACAAAACAGCAGTCACTTCATGTATACCTATGTATTTTATTCTTGCTTTGATTGTGGAGCCTTGAAAAAAATATCATTTACATATCTTTAAGTTCCCTCTCTTTTCTCTACAAATAAAAACACCTTATTCTGGAAAAGAAATGAATATATATCTATGAGTTAATTATCCAATGTAAGTGTTCAATTCTTCGGTGGCTGTGACCTTCTCACCTCATCACAATGTGTAAAAGGGTATGAGTTATACTTTCAAAGAAGTTGTGTAGGCCTTTTCCCACTGTTCACACTCATGTGCTTCAGCGACGTGAATCCAGCGTTAACCATGAAGATGACATGGCTTCCCTCCACTTTCTCAGCTAACCTCTTCCTTCCTTTCCCTTCCTTCTTCCCTTTCTTCTATCTTTCTTTTTCTTTCTTTCCTACTTTTTTCTTCCCATCCTCCCTTTGCTTCATCTTCTCCCTCCCTGTCCTCCTTTTCCAAATCTTCTTTCCTCTTTATTTCAAAATCCATTCCCTTTCCTTCTAATCACTTTCCTTTCTTTCAACATTTTACTCCTCTCCTATATAAGTCTCTTTTTTTTCTTTTTTTTTTTCGGAGCTGGGGACCGAACCCAGGGCCTTGTGCTTCCTAGGCAAGCGCTCTACCACTGAGCTAAATCCCCAACCCCTATATAAGTCTCTTAACCTTTCCTTCTCTCCCTAATTTATCTTAAGGCCTGGTGTACATGGTACAAAAACTGCACCTATCTTTTTATAGTGTTAATAACTTTCACTCATTCTATGAAATTGCCAAGAAATGGCAAATCATAGTCTCACAGTCTGATATTTTAGTAATATTATATTTTTGTTTTATTGTTTTTCAAATATTATCAGTGTATTTAAACCTATATATTTATGGACTCAAAGATGTCACATAGGGTAAAAGTGATTGCTAAATGATCTTGATGACCTGAATTTATTTCTCAGAACTCATAGAAAAGTCTATATGTCATGTCACCCATCTATAACCCTAGCACAACTATAATAACATAGAAAGTAACATAGAAAAATTTCCTAGCATTGAGCCTAGATAGCTTGGCACAGCACCAAAACAAAAATAGACCCTTCCAAACAACAAGGAAGAACAACAAAAGCAACTGCATTGGAAATACCACCTTCACATGTGAACTGTGGCGTTTTTGGACTTGCATATTTTCTCTTTACCCTCCCTCTCTTTTTTTTCTCTTTTTCTCCCTTCATCCATCTCTCACTAATGTATACAAAATATATTAACTAATTTTAAAGACACACACACAAATTTGTTTATACATATAGAGAAAGAGCATATAAATTGCAAACTGATCAATAGAACTTATTAGTCAAATAATATATATTTTGGAAAAGCATTGGGAAATCTCTTTAAGCATCCCTTGACTCATACTAAATGTTATATAATATGAAGATAGTAGTGAATGAGGGATTGTTTGTAAGTTAATACATAAATACAAATTTATATCTCCATATTGTTTTTAGTCTATTGCCTTATCATACAGAATATACAATAAATCATAAAACAGAAATAAATGCATACTCATGGAAATTATCGATGCGACTTTGGGTATTGAAGCTTGTTGTTCTGTTACGGTTAAGAAAGTCATCTTTAACATGATTCTGTATGATTCTGTGCTGCTTTTATAATGAACATCTCTAACTTTTTTTTTTAATTTTTTTTTTATTAACTTGAGTATTTCTTATATACATTTCGAGTGTTATTCCCTTTCCCGGTTTCCTGGCAAACATCCCCCTCCCCCCTCCCCTTTCTTATGGGTGTTCCCCTCCCAACCCTCCCCCCATTGCCGCCCTCCCCCCATAGACTAGTTCACTGGGGGTTCAGTCTTAGCAGGACCCAAGGCTTCCCCTTCCACTGGTGCTCTTACTAGGATATTCATTGCTACCTATGGGGTCAGAGTCCAGGGTCAGTCCATGTATAGTCTTTAGGTAGTGGCTTAGTCCCTGGAAGCTCTGGTTGCTTGGCATTGTTGTACTTTTGGGGTCTCGAGCCCCTTCAAGCTCTTTCAGTTCTTTCTCTGATTCCTTAAATAGGGGACCTATTCTCAGTTCAGTGGTTTGCTGCTGGCATTCGCCTCTGTATTTGCTGTATTCTGGCTGTGTCTCTCAGGAGCGATCTACATCCGGCTTCTGTCAGTCTGCACTTCTTTGCTTCATCCATCTTGTCTAATTGGGTGGCTGTATATGTATGGGCCACATGTGGGGCAGGCTCTGAATGGGTGTTCTTTCAGTCTCTGTTTTAATCTTTGCCTCTCCCTTCCCTGCCAAGGGTATTCTTTTTCCTCATTTAAAGAAGGAGTGAAGCATTCCCATTTTGATCATCCGTCTTGAGTTTCATTTGTTCTAGGGATCTAGGGTAATTCAAGCATTTGGGCTAATAGCCACTTATCAATGAGTGCATACCATGTATGTCTTTCTGTGATTGGGTTAGCTCACTCAGGATGATATTTTCCAGTTCCAACCATTTGCCTACGAATTTCATAAACTCGTTGTTTTTGATAGCTGAGTAATATTCCATTGTGTAGATGTACCACATTTTCTGTATCCATTCCTCTGTTGAAGGGCATCTGGGTTCTTTCCATTTTCTGGCTATTATAAATAAGGCTGCGATGAACATAGTGGAGCACGTGTCTCTTTTATATGTTGAGGCATCTTTTGGGTATATGCCCAAGAGAGGTATAGCTGGATCCTCAGGCAGTTCAATGTCCAATTTTCTGAGGAACCTCCAGACTGATTTCCAGAATGGTTTTACCAGTCTGCAATCCCACCAACAATGGAGGAGTGTTCCTCTTTCTCCACATCCTCGCCAGCATCTGCTGTCACCTGAGTTTTTGATCTTAGCCAATCGCACTGGTGTGAGGTGAAATCTCAGGGTTGTTTTGATTTGCATTTCCCTTATGACTAAAGATGTTGAACATTTCTTTACGTGTTTCTCAGCCATTCGGCATTCCTCAGCTGTGAATTCTTTGTTTAGCTCTGAACCCCATTTTTTAATAGGGTTATTTGTTTCCCTGCGGCCTAACTTCTTGAGTTCTTTGTATATTTTGGATATAAGGCCTCTATCTGTTGTAGGATTGGTAAAGATCTTTTCCCAATCTGTTGGTTGCCGTTTTGTCCTAACCACAGTGTCCTTTGCCTTACAGAAGCTTTGCAGTTTTATGGGATCCCATTTGTCGATTCTTGATCTTAAAGCATAAGCCATTGGTGTTTTGTTCAGGAAATTTTTTCCAGTGCCCATGTGTTCCAGATGCTTCCCTAGTTTTTCTTCTATTAGTTTGAGTGTGTCTGGTTTGATGTGGAGGTCCTTGATCCACTTGGACTTAAGCTTTGTACAGGGTGATAAGCATGGATCGATCTGCATTCTTCTACATGTTGACCTCCAGTTGAACCAGCACCATTTGCTGAAAATGCTATCTTTTTTCCATTGGATGGTTTTGGCTCCTTTGTCAAAAATCAAGTGACCATAGGTGTGTGGGTTCATTTCTGGGTCTTCAATTCTATTCCATTGGTCTATCTGTCTGTCTCTGTACCAATACCATGCAGTTTTTATCACTATTGCTCTGTAATACTGCTTGAGTTCAGGGATAGTGATTCCCCCTGAAGTCCTTTCATTGTTGAGGATAGCTTTAGCTATCCTGGGTTTTTTGTTATTCCAGATGAATTTGCAAATTGTTCTGTCTAACTCTTTGAAGAATTGGATTGGTATTTTGATGGGGATTGCATTGAATCTGTAGATTGCATTTGGTAAAATGGCCAGTTTTACTATATTAATCCTGCCAATCCATGAGCATGGGAGATCTTTCCATCTTCTGAGGTCTTCTTCTATTTCTTTCCTCAGTGTCTTGAAGTTCTTATTGTACAGATCTTTTACTTGCTTGGTTAAAGTCACACCGAGGTACTTTATATTATTTGGGTCTATTATGAAGGGTGTCGTTTCCCTAATTTCTTTCTCGGCTTGTTTCTCTTTTGTATAGAGGAAGGCAAATGATTTATTTGAGTTAATTTTATACCCAGCCACTTTGCTGAAGTTGTTTATCAGCTTTAGTAGTTCTCTGGTGGAACTTTTGATATACTATCATGTCATCTGCAAATAGTGATATTTTGACCTCTTCTTTTCCGATCTGTATCCCTTTGATCTCCTTTTGTTGTCTGATTGCTCTGGCTAGAACTTCAAGAACTATATTGAATAAGTAGGGAGAGAGTGGGCAGCCTTGTCTAGTCCCTGATTTTAGTGGGATTGCTTCAAGTTTCTCTCGATTTAGTTTAATGTTAGCAACTGGTTTGCTGTATATGGCTTTTACTATGTTTAGGTATGGGCCTTGAATTCCTATTATTTCCAGGACTTTTATCATGAAGGGGTGTTGAATTTTGTCAAATGCTTTCTCAGCATCTAATGAAATGATCATGTGGTTCTGTTCTTTCAGTTTGTTTATATAATGGATCACGTTGATGGTTTTCCGTACATTAAACCATCCCTGCATGCCTGGGATGAAGCCTACTTGATCATGGTGGATGATTGTTTTGATGTGCTCTTGAATTCGGTTTGCCAGAATTTTATTGAGTATTTTTGCGTCGATATTCATAAGGGAAATTGGTCTGAAGTTCTCTTTCTTTGTTGTGTCTTTGTGTGGTTTAGGTATAAGAGTAATTGTGGCTTCGTAGAAGGAATTCGGTAGTGCTACATCTGTTTCAATTTTGTGGAATAGTTTGGATAATATTGGTATGAGGTCTTCTATGAAGGTTTGATAGAATTCTGCACTAAACCCGTCTGGACCTGGGCTCTTTTTGGTTGGGAGACCTTTAATGACTGCTTCTATTTCCTTAGGATTTATGGGGTTGTTTAACTGGTTTATCTGTTCCTGATTTAACTTCGATACCTGGTATCTGTCTAGGAAATTGTCCGTTTCCTGAAGATTTTCAAATTTTGTTGAATATAGGTTTTTATAGTAAGATCTGATGATTTTTTGAATTTCCTCTGAATCTGTAGTTATGTCTCCCTTTTCATTTCTGATTTTGTTAATTTGGACGCACTCTCTGTGTCCTCTCGTTAGTCTGGCTAAGGGTTTATCTATCTTGTGGATTTTCTCAAAGAACCAACTTTTGGTTCTGTTGATTCTTTCTATGGTCCTTTTTGTTTCTACTTGGTTGATTTCAGCTCTGAGTTTGATTATTTCCTGCCTTCTACTCCTCCTGGGTGTATTTGCTTCTTTTTGTTCTAGAGCTTTTAAGTGTGCTGTCAAGCTGCTGACATATGCTCTTTCCTGTTTCTTTCTGCAGGCACTCAGCGCTATGAGTTTTCCTCTTAGCACAGTTTTCATTGTGTCCCATAAGTTTGAGTATGTTGTATCTTCATTTTCATTAAATTCTAAAAAGTTTTTAATTTCTTTCTTTATTTCTTCCTTGACCAGGTTATCATTGAGTAGAGCATTGTTCAATTTCCACGTATATGTGGGCATTCTTCCCTTATTGTTATTGAAGACCAGTTTTAGGCCGTGGTGGTCCGATAGCACGCATGGGATTATTTCTATCTTTCTGTACCTGTTGAGGCCCGTTTTTTGACCAATTATATGGTCAATTTTGGTGAAATTATCATGAGGAGCTGAGACGAAGGTATATCCTTTTGCTTTAGGATAGAATGTTCTATAAATGTCCGTTAAGTCCATTTGGCTCATGACTTCTCTTAGTCTGTCGACATCACTGTTTAATTTCTGTTTCCATGATCTGTCCATTGATGAGAGTGGGGTGTTCAAATCTCCCACTATTATTGTGTGAGGTGCAATGTGTGTTTTGAGCTTTAGTAAGGTTTCTTTTACGTATGTAGGTGCCCTTGTATTTGGGGCATAGATATTTAGGATTGAGAGTTCATCTTGGTGGATTTTTCCTTTGATGAATATGAAGTGTCCTTCCTTATCTTTTTTGATGACTTTTAGTTGGAAATTGATTTTATTTGATATTAGAATGGCTACTCCAGCTTGCTTCTTCTGACCATTTGCTTGGAAAGTTGTTTTCCAGCCTTTCACTCTGAGGTAGTGTCTGTCTTTGTCTCTGAGGTGTGTTTCCTGTAGGCAGCAGAATGCAGGGTCCTCGTTGCGTATCCAGTTTGTTAATCTATGTCTTTTTATTGGGGAGTTGAGGCCATTGATATTGAGAGATATTAAGGAATAGTGATTATTGTTTCCCTTTATATTCATATTTGGATGTGAGATTATGTTTGTGTGCTTTCATTCTCTTTGTTTTGTTGCCAAGACGATTAGTTTCTTGCTTCTTCTAGGGTATAGCTTGCCTCCTTATGTTGGGCTTTACCATTTATTATCCTTTGTAGTGCTGGATTTGTAGAAAGATATTGTGTAAATTTGGTTTTGTCATGGAATATCTTGGTTTCTCCATCAATGTTAATTGAGAGTTTTGCTGGATACAGTAACCTGGGCTGGCAGTTGTGTTCTCTTAGGGTCTGTATGACATCAGTCCAGGATCTTCTGGCCTTCATAGTTTCTGGCGAGAAGTCTGGTGTGATTCTGATAGGTCTCCCTTTATATGTTTCTTGACCTTTTTCCCTTACTGCTTTTAATATTCTTTCTTTATTTTGTGCGTTTGGTGTTTTGACAATTATGTGACGGGAGGTGTTTCTTTTCTGGTCCAATCTATTTGGAGTTCTGTAGGCTTCTTGTATGTCTATGGGTATCTCTTTTTTTAGTTTAGGGAAGTTTTCTTCTATGATTTTTTTGAAGATATTTACTGGTCCTTTGAGCTGGGAGTCTTCACTCTCTTCTATACCTATTATCCTTAGGTTTGATCTTCTCATTGAGTCCTGGATTTCCTGTATGTTTTGGACCAGTAGCTTTTTCCGCTTTACATTATCTTTGACAGTTGAGTCAATGATTTCTATGGAATCTTCTGCTCCTGAGATTCTCTCTTCCATCTCTTGTATTCTGTTGGTGAAGCTGGTATCTACAGCTCCTTGTCTCTTCTTTTGGTTTTCTATATCCAGGGTTGTTTCCATGTGTTCTTTCTTGATTGCTTCTATTTCCATTTTTAATTCCTTCAACTGTTTGATTGTGTTTTCCTGGAATTCTTTCAGGGATTTTTGCGATTCTTCTCTGTAGGCTTCTACTTGTTTATTAATGTTTTCCTGTGTTTCCCTAAGTGTGTTCATGTCTTTCTTGAAGTCCTCCAGCATCATGATCAAATATGATTTTGAAACTAGATCTTGCTTTTCTGGTGTGTTTGGATATTCCATGTTTGTTTTGGTGGGAGAATTGGGCTCCGATGATGGCATGTAGTCTTGGTTTCTGTTGCTTGGGTTCCTGCACTTGCCTCTCGCCATCAGATTATCTCTAGTGTTACTTTGTTCTGCTATTTCTGACAGTGGCTACACTGTCCTATAAGCCTGTGTGTCAGGAGTGCTGTAGACCTGTTTTCCTCTCTTTCAGTCAGTTATGGGGACAGAGTGTTCTGCTTTCGGGCGTGTAGTTTTTCCTCTCTACAGGTCTTCAGCTGTTCCTGTGGGCCTGTGTCTTGAGTTCACCAGGCAGCTTTCTTGCAGCAGAAAATTTGGTCTTACCTGTGGTCCTGAGGCTCAAGTTCGCTCGTGGGGTGCTGCCCAGGGGCTCTCTGCAGTGGCAGCAACCAGGTAGACCTGTGCCGCCCCTTCAGGGAGCTTCAGTGCACCAGGGTTCCAGATGGTCTTTGGCTTTTTCCTCTGGCGTCTGAAATGTGTGTGCAGGGAGCAGTCTCTTCTGGTTTCCCAGGCTTGTCTGCCTCTCTGAAGGTTTAGCTCTCCCTCCCACGGGATTTGGGTGCAGAGAACTGTTTATCTGGTCTGTTTCTTTCAGGTTCCAGCGGTGTCTCAGGCAGGTGTCCTGCCGCTCCTGGGCCCTCCCCCACGGGAGCCCAGAGGCCTTATACAGTTTCCTCTTGGGCCAGGGATGTGGGCAGGGGTGAGCAGTGTTGGTGGTCTCTTCCGCTCTGCAGCCTCCGGAGTGCCTACCTGACCAGGTGGTTGGGTCTCTCTCTCACCGGGTCTGGGAGCAGAGAGCTGCTGTGGGCCGGTATCCGCGGGTGTGGGACTTCAGGTAAACACAGAACGTGCCCGGTCCATCTCTAACTTTTAAATCAGATCTAGGTACCATTTATAAGAAGCCTAATATGCTGTTGCTCTCAGCTATGAGTAAAAGCTCTTCCCATCAAAAAATAAGAGCTTATGAAAATTGAGAGTTAATTTTTATCTTGCACAAACGTGGACTTAAATTTTTAGTCCCCAACTTTTGAGGTCATTTGCTACCTAGGCATTCTTCCAGTTTTTTATTTTCATCATCTCTAGAAAGGGTTAGTAACTTAAAAACTATTGATTGGACTCAATTATATCTGTGCTCCTGGAAGATATAATAATAAAAATAGTTTCTTTTTTTAAAGAAATGGCATGGAGGTCCTTTAAAATAACATTGAAAATCCTTCCTAATACTAGTCTTATACTCTTCTTTGATTCATTTACCTACACAGGATAAAAAATGTTATTTTGTGTTAGTTTCTTACTGTTCTCCTTTAATTTCCTGATTAATTTGATTGTTTAATAAAATTAATTACTTTAATAAAACAGTAATAAGCAGTAGCGTTTGACTAAGTTTTTTCCATAGTAACCATTTCCCAATCACTGTGATTGTTTACTACTGGTCATCTCCTATGGAACACACATTGCTCTAAGCTATAGAAATAGCAGTGCAAATATAATCAGCCTTGGCTGTAAGTGAAAGAGAACTTATAGGGCAGCAGGATTGGGAGTAGTGGTTTAGTGGAAATATACTATAGAGCTAGGAAGAAAATACCAGAAGGGAAGTACAAATAGAGTCAGAAGCCAAGTAATTGCTGGTAACCTTGTATCCTTCAAAGGCAATAGGGAATCAAAAGAGCCAATAAGACTCTTATTCCAAATTCCGCAAACATCCCCTAAATCTCTTCCTCTAAATTCTCATTTGAATTCCCAAAGGATGAATTAAAGTCATAATCTGAATAATTTTATTCCTAGCTGTATTGTTTTACCTACTATGTATATATAGTTTTATAGTAGACTAGATTATTGTTTCAAATTCTTTGTTCATTTTTTTTACATAAGAAAACCTATTCCAAGTAATTCCCCATATCCTGCAACAGGGGTTATAGGGTGATTTTCCTATTCCAGTGAAAGGTTGGGTCATGTGATTTGATTTGGCCTATGGCATGCCAGCAGACAATACTGCAGAACCATTAAGACTGTTTATGTGGTTCGCCTTCTCTTCTTATGCTTCTGCCATCTGCTGTAGGAACATACTCTGGGTAGCTGCGGGTCACCAAATGAGGAAAAACGTTGAGCAGATGTGAGCATCCATATAACCCAGAGCCAAACTCCATCAATCAGAGCAGCATTACTGCCAGCTCAGAGAGTTGTGAAATAAACTCATAAGGCAGTGGAATTGGGAATTATTTATTACACATGATTATTACTACAACTACAAGGCTCTCTTTTCCTCATTTATATCTTATTTAATGCCTTTGCAATTGCACATGTCATACTTATTTTGGAAATAAGTAATTGTGATAATTGCAAGTTATATAGCATAGCTGAGTCATAGAGCTAAACGATAAAAAAGAGGCAGATATGTGTAGAAGTATTTAAGCACCTAAGGCATCCCTTTCTAGTTTCCTCTGCTACAAATTTTTAAGTCTTGAGCTATCCTTTGTCATGGAGTTATAACAATAATCAAATAAACTTGTGTATTAAAAGTACCTTTTTCGGCAGAAGGAGATATCTAATTATTCATGTATGATTTCCAATAGAGCTTTAATGTCTGCACTTTGACTATGTTAGGTTTGAGAACATAACATAGATGTAAGCAGAATTGAAAATGGTGTTCTAAAATATTTGTTTAGGGGTGGATGAAATGGATTAGAAGGTTAAGGCACTGGTTACTACCCTGACGACATGAGTTTCAACCCTAGTAGCTATATGATGGGATGAAGAAGAGAACCAAGTTCTGTAAATGGTCCACTGTCTTCAATACCTGAGCTGTTGCATTCCTCTTCCCCTGTACACACAGATGAACAAAAGCAAACTTTAAAGTGTATTGGTTTACAAACGGAGAATTAGGCAAAAACCAGATGAACTTTTCTATTTCTGAGATCACAAGTTCTGAGGCCCAAAGATGCCAGACACTGACAATGGCCATGAACACCACACACAAGAAAAAAATGGCTTGTAAAGAAACCTCAGCCAAGAGAGACCCTCAGAAAGGCAAGATTGAAAACTCCAGGTGATGATGGCCACAGTTGGATCTTTGAAACTATCTCATCTTTTCTTTTCTATTGTAAGAGACAGTTTCTCTATTAGTCTGTTGTGTATGTTTTCAGTTTTTTAAAATATACCCCTTGAAGAGAAAGCATATGAATATTGACAATATTCATTTAAATAAACTCTTAAGTTAAATTTTAAATATTCTTGTTTTGGGAAAAATTAAGAAGATACCAAAAGGCAATGTTAGCTGATTATGTTGCAGAAATATGATGAAACCTAATCCATGATATTGAGTTAAGAAAAAGACTTAGGGATAAATATTGTAGCAAATATTATCCTGCTGTTGCTGTAGGAGAATCAAGCATTGAAACTTAGTGTAGAATCTCTGTGGGATTTTGCCACAAGTGAACACTAAAAAAATTTGTCTTTGGAATAAAACCTCTTAGCTACTAATATTGTGTTTTTGCCTCTAAAATTCCTTGTTATAAAGATAGCCAGATGAATGAAGTAGTTGATATTTCTAGATTCTGATGAAATAAAAATTGTTCTGTCACTGTTTCCAGTTTTCATACACCTTGTAAAACACAGTTAAAGTTATTTGTAGCAAGCTTACTCTGTAGTGCAATATTCCCTCCTTATTCCTAGAATAGGAAATCCTAAAAATTATTTCCTAGAAAACTACAAATGGAGAGTGTACGAGGAGGTGGGCTTTACAACTTTTCTGCTTTGTGCAATCCAATGATTGTCTCTTCTCTTGAATAAAGGATCTGTCTTTGTCTGTCTTACTGTCTCTCCCTTTCTCTCTCCCTCTCCTTCTCCCTCCCCATTCCCTCCCCTTCCTCCCCCTCCCTCTCCTCTCTCTCTCTCTCTCTCTCTCTCTCTCTCTCTCTCTCTCTCTCTCTCTCTCTGTTTGTGTGTGTGTGTGTTTGTATGTTTGTATGATCTGTGCCTTATGGTAACACATTCCGTATTCTTTTAATTTCACATGTTATAGAGCTTGCTATAATAGGATAGCTTGGATATTTGATGCTTTCCTTCTTTCTTATTTTTCTATTGCTGTGATCGGAAACTATGATCAAGGAAATTTATACAATAAATCATTTAAATGCACTTATAATTTCAGAAGGTCAATGTCAATAGCCATCATGACAGGTAGCATGTCAGAAAGTTTGACTGCATGATGCTAGAGAAGTAGCTGGAAGATTACATTTTGATACACAAGTAGGAGTCAGAGGGGAGGGAGGGAGGGAAGGAAAGAGGGAGGGAGGGGTAGAGGGAGAGAGAGAGAGAGAGAGAGAGAGAGAGAGAGGAGACAAACAGATGGACATACATACAGACAGACACAGAAAGAGAGAAACAGAGAGAGAGCTAACTGAGAATGATAAGTAATTTTGGAACCTTAACTACCAATGGGTCAAGCCTGCCAGGAGCCCAATTAAGCTGCTCATAGAACTTCTCTGCTCTCTGCTCTCACTGTTCCCCTGGAACCAATCTTAACAGTTGTCCTAGTGCTGCAATAGAAAGTCAGGGGCAACCCCCTTACCCCTACGTATTCCTTCTGTCAATCCCACAGGCCACTCCACCCTACTCTAGCCTCCCTTTCATGCCTATTTATCACTGTGTTATATATCTGTACTCAGTCAGATGCTCCTTGCTTAACTAAAGGCCATGTCTAGCAAATGTCCAGGTAGACCATCTAGGAAGAACTTCTGCTTTTCTCTGTCCCTTCAGATATAATCCTGAGCGTTCTCCTCTGTACTGCAAAAGACCATTTCCCTCTGGCCTTCCCTTCTCACAACATACAATACTAGCAAGCATTCCCCTTGAACACAGAGAGTAAGCAACATAGTCACCACACTCTCTGAAAATCAAGAGAGGGCACAGAGACCAAAGAACAAAATAGAATCTAACAAAGACAAACCCAGAAATCAGCACCTAAACCTATAGTCACAGAAAACTCAGGTGCCCATAGGCTAGAATAAGAACATAATAACAACCCCAGGAATATGTCACCACCAGAAACCAGCTATTTTACTAGAGAAGACCCTAAAATTTCCAAATAGCAGAAGCACAAGGAAAAAATTTAAAATCAATTATATGAAGATAAAGGTCCTTAAAGAAGTACAGTGCAAACAATGAACTTGTAGAACCCACCCCCAGGAGACAGACAGGGCTTCAAGAGAAGGGATGGGATTTCCACCCCACAGTCAAAAAACTCTGACCCAGAATTGTTCCTTTCTGAAAGACCTGCAAGGACAAAAATGGAGAAGAACCTGAGGAAAAGCAGGTTCAGTGAGTGACAAGATCAAGGGGAGACCTCAAGGCCTGACACTATTACTGTTGCTATGGTGTGCTCAGAAGCTGCTGAAGCCTGTGATTGAATTAGGCAAAAGCTGGAAGAAGCTGAGGAGAAGGGCAATCCTATAAGAAGACTCAGTAGTCTCAACGAACGTGGACCCCTGAGATTTCTCATACACTGGATCAACAACCAGGCAGATCGTGTGAGTCTCCCAACACATAGACAGTAGAGGATTACTAGGTCTCAGTCAGAGAAGATACACCTAACCCTCAAGAGATTAGATGTCCCAGGGAATGAAGAGGTTTGGTGGGGTGGGAGTGAGGAGTGAGGAGTGGGCACATCTTCACGGAGAGAGGAGATGGGGGAGAAGAAGTATGGGATGCGGAACAGTCAGAGAGTGGGCCAAAAAAGGGATAAAGTCTGGACTGTAAAAAACGGAAAGAAAAAAATTAGGGAAAAAGTGAAAGTCCCTCAAAGAATACCAAGAAAAACAAACAGTTGAAATCAACAAAACCGATTAAGAACTGGAAATGAAATAGAAGCATTGAGGCAAACAATAAATTCTGGAAATAAAAATTTAGGAATGAGAGTAGGAGCAAGCTTCACCAAAGTAATACAAGAGCTGGGATAGAGAATCTCAGGCATTAAGATAGAACCGAATACATTGATCAAAGAAAATGTTAAATCTCATAAACCATTCAGGAAATCTGAGGTACAATGAATAGACCAAACTGAAGAATGATACCCATAAAGGACAAAGAGAAATCACAGCTCACAGGACCAGAAAAATATTTTTAACAATATCATAAAAGAAAATTTTCTAGCACAAAGAAGGGGATACTGATAAAAAGAAGAGAAGCGTGCAGAACATCAAATATCTATGAACAATAAAAAACAACCCGTCACTATATAGTAATAAACATTAACATGAAGAATGAATAAATAACATTAACATTTGGAAGAGAAAAAGACAAAGTTACATACAAAGAAAGACAGAATTACACCTGACTTCTCAATGGAGACCCTAAAGACAGAGCCTGAAAACATGTCCTGCAGATTCTTTGTTTTTTTTTTTCTTTTATTGGAGTTTTTATTTACATTTTAATTGTTAATTCCTTTCCCAGTTTCCCCTCCAGAAACCTGCTATCCTATCCCCCTACTCCCGCTTCTATGATGGTGCTCCCTCACCCATCCTCCTACCCACTGCCTCCTACCTCCCCACCCTGACATTCCTCTACACTGCCCAACAAGGCCATCCTCTGCTACATATATGGACGCCATTCTCAGTTCAATGGTTGGCTCTGAACATCCACCTCTGTATTTGTCAGGCTCTGGCAGAGGCTCTCAGTAGACACCTATGTCCTGCAGATTCTAAGAGAGCACAAATGCCAGACCAGACACTATAATCAGCAAAACTTTCAACCAACATAAATGAAGAAAATAAGATATTCCATGATAATATCAAATTTAAACAATATTTATCTAACAAGACCAGTTCTACAGAAGGTGTTAAAAAATGGACACTACAGAACTTCAAGAACTATATTGAATAAGTAGGGAGAGAGTGGGCAGCCTTGTCTAGTCCCTGATTTTAGTGGGATTGCTTCAAGTTTCTCTCCATTTAGTTTAATGTTAGCAACTGGTTTGCTGTATATGGCTTTTACTATGTTTAGGTATGGGCCTTGAATTCCTATTCTTTCCAGGACTTTTACCATGAAGGGGTGTTGAATTTTGTCAAATGCTTTCTCACCATCTAATGAAATGATCATGTGGTTCTCTTCTTTCAGTTTGTTTATATAATGGATCACGTTGATGGTTTTCCGTATATTAAACCATCCCTGCATGCCTGGGATGAAGCCTACTTGATCATGGTGGATGATTGTTTTGATGTGCTCTTGAATTCGGTTTGCCAGAATTTTATTGAGTATTTTTGCGTCGATATTCATAAGGGAAATTGGTCTGACGTTCTCTTTCTTTGTTGTGTCTTTGTGTGGTTTAGGTATAAGAGTAATTGTGGCAATTTAACAGGGTCATTTGGTTCTCTGGAGTCTAACTTCTTGAGTTCTTCATATATATATTAGCCCTCTATCAGGTGTAGGATTGGTAAAGATCTTTTCCCAATCGGGTGCTTGCTGTTTTGGTCTATTGACAGTGTCCTTTGCCTTACAGAGCTTTGCAATTTTACGAGGTGCCATTTGTTGATTCTTGATACTAAAGCATAAGCCATTGGTGACCTGTTGAACAATTTTGCTTCTGTGCCTATGTGTTCTAGGCATTTCCCCCATTTTCAATTCTATTACTTTCAGTGTATCTAGTTTTATGTGGAGGTCTTTGATCCATTTGAACTTGAATTTTGTCCAAGGAGATAAGAATGGATTAATTTGCCTTCTACATGCAGAACTACAGTTGAACCAGCACCAACTGTTGAAAAGACTTTTTGTTTTTCACTGGATGCATTTAGCTCCTCTGTCAAATACCAAGGTACCAACCCAGATGCCCTTCAACAGAGGAATGGATACAGAAAATGTGGTACATCTACACAATGGAATATTACTCAGCTATCAAAAGCAACGACTTTATGAAATTCATAGGCAAATGGATGGAACTAGAAACTATCATACTGAGTGAGGTAACCCAATCACAGGAAAACACACATGGTATTCACTCATTGATAAGTGGCTATTAGCCCAAATGCTTGAATTGCCCTAGATGCACAGAACACATGGAACTCAAGAGGGATGACCAAAATGCAAATGCTTCACTCCTTCTTTAAAAAGGGAACAAGAATACCCTTGGGAGGGAATAGGGAGGCGAAGTTTAAAACAGAGGCAGAAGGAACACCCATTCAGAGCCTGCCCCACATGTGGCCCATACATATACAGCCACCCAATTAGACAAGATGGATGAAGCAAAGAAGTGCAGACCGACAGGAGCCGGATGTAGATCGCTCCTGAGAGACACAGCCAGAATACAGCAAATACAGAGGCGAATGCCAGCAGCAAACCACTGAACTGAGAATAGGTCCTCTATTGAAGGAATCAGAGAAAGAACTGGAAGAGCTTGAAGGGGCTCGAGACCCCAAAAGTACAACAATGCCAAGCAACCAGAGCTTCCAGGGACTAAGCCACTACCTAAAGACTATACATGGACTGACCCTGGACTCTGACCCCATAGGTAGCAATGAATATCCTAGTAAGAGCACCAGTGGAAGGGGAAGCCCTGGGTCCTGCTAAGACTGAACCCCCAGTGAACTAGTCTATGGGGGGAGGGCGGCAATGGGGGGAGGGTTGGGAGGGGAACACCCATAAGGAAGGGGAGGGGGGAGGGGGATGTTTGCCCGGAAACCGGGAAAGGGAATAACACTCGAAATGTATATAAGAAATACTCAAGTTAATAAAAAAAAATGGACACTACAAAGCAAAGAGAATAACTACACTTATGAAATCACAGGAAATAATCTCACATGTGCAAGAACCAATGAAGGAAAACATACACACACACACACACACACACACACACACACACACTTCCACCACCACCACCACCACCACCACCACAACCACCACCACCACCACCACCAACAGCAATATAAGAAAAATTAACAATTATTGGTCATTTTTATTTCTCAATATCCATAGACTCGGTTCTCTACTAAAAATTCTCACATCCACAGAATGCATGTGAAAATAGGATTTATCATTTGTCTGTGTACAGGAACTACACTTTAACATTAAAATAGACATTACCTTAAAGTAAATGATTGGAAAAAGATTTTTCAAGCAAATTATCCTAAGAAGCAAACTGGTATAGCCACTACAATATCAGCCAAAATAGACTTCCAAACAAAATTAACCAAAGAGATGAGAACGGACACTTAATATTTATCAAAAAAAGCATTTAGCAAAGATGATATTTCAATTCTTAAAATTTATTCCTGAATGCAAGAGAACCCACGTGTATAAAAGAAGTATTAGTAGAAATTAACTTACACATTGAATTCATCACTGTATTCTTATCAATGGAGAGGTGGCTATTCAGACAACAAATAGATAGAAATACTGGAGGCTAACTGATGTTATAAACCAAGTAGATCTAGCAGATCTCAGTCCAATGGTTGGCTGGGAGCATCTGGCTCGTTATTTGTCAGGCATCTAAGGAGACAGCTACATGATTATTTTTGACAAAGAATTCAGAAGTACACACTGGGAGAAGGGGGAAAGCATCATCAACAAATGGTGCTGGTAAAACTGGATATCTGCATGCAGAAGAATCCAAATAAACCATATTTATCACCCTTCATAAAAGTTCAAGCGGATCAAAGACCTCAATATTAAAACAGACACACTGAACCTGATAGGAGAGAATGTTCAGAATAACCTTTAGTACATTGGTACAGGAGACAATTTCCTGAACATCAATTATGTAAACACTAAGGTCAATTAAAAAACAAGACCTCTAACAATTTGATACTGTCAGTCTGACCAAGAAGCAGCTTAGATAATCTGGATTTTTTTTCAACTCCATATCTGAGAGAAGACTAATATATAAAATACATAAAGAACTCAAGAAACTAGACATGAAAACCCAAATAACCCAATTTTTTAAATTGTATACAAATCTAAACAGATAATTCTCAACAGAGGAATCTCAAAAGACTGAGAAATGTTCAACATATTTGACCATCAGGGAAATGCAAATCAAAACTCGTTTAAGAGTACATATTATGTTTGTCAGTATGAGTAAGATTAATAATACAAATGGCAACTAAGGATGGCAAGGATTTAGAGAAAAAGGAGCATTCCTTCATTTCTTGGTTGGAATGCATGCTTGTATAGCCAATGTGGAAAGCAATATGGACTTATTTGTATCAAGACTCAGCTATACCATCTTTGGACATATACCTGAAGGATACTCCATCCTACTACAAGTCTAATGGGTCAATTATATTCACTGCAGCTTTATTCATAATACTTAGAAATTGAAAACAACCTAGAGTTCCCTCTGTAGAAGAATGGATAAAAATAATATAGTACATTTACACAATGGAATATTATTCTGATATTTAAAAAAGAAAAAGACATCATGATATTTCCAGGCAAAGAGAAAAATTCATCCTGAATGAGGTAACCCAGATCCAGAAAGACAAATATGGCATATATTCACTGATAATAAATGTTAGTTGTTACAATAAGTGACAATGAAGGGACAATCCAAAAGAGATCTAGAGATGATAGGTAAAATGGTGGGCTCTTGGGATGAAGCATGAATCTTCTTAGTAAAATTTTCTGGGACAGTAGGATGCAGGGGGATGGGTGGCTATAGGAGGAATATGGATCAGGTTTGAAAGCCTACCACAGCGGAAACGGACAAGAATCTATGAGGACTTCTAGTAAAAGAGGATACAGACCTACACTGGCCACCTTTTCAACCCAAGCAAGACTTCCAGTGGTGGGACTGTGTTCTCTTAAGTTGTAGGTCAAGGAGGGCTCATGAAATTCCTAAGCAATGCAGGCTGATGGTAGGACAGAAAGATTGCTCTCTGAAAATTGAGACCAGATCCCCGCTGCTGAGGAAAACAACCACACATCCTATTGAATGCAGAGAGGTCCAACCGGTATTTCCTTTGTCACTAAATTTTAGTCTTTTAGCATAGGAAGGTACTCTGCAGGTTCCAGAAAAAAAGAAAACTCTAAACACCAATCCTACTATAAATCCTTCCACAGTATAATCGGTCCTGTGTGATAGAACTGCTGGGACAATGGAGGTCCAGAAAATGTGAGAATGACCAACCAATGTCTGATTGAAGCCCACCGCACAAGAGGGAACCCCTGCCCAACATTGCTTGGATGGCAGAATACCAGAGGCTCCGGACCTAGGGTAGAAGCAAACAGAAAAAAAAATTAATGAATTGAAATTCTTCTATAATCACAGATTGTTCCTTTGTTCAGTTCTCTTTAGGCTTCCTCTGCTAGCAGATTGGAATAGGTACAGCAACCCACATCTAGGCATTTTTATTGAAAATCTCAAGGAGTTCTAAAAGACTGTCCATTGGGTCTTTCTCCTCAGGTTGATGAATCCCTCCGCAGAACAGGAGGAAAGATTGCAGGTGTCAGAGGCAATGTAGGACATCGGAAGAACATGTTCTTCATTCATGTGGGCTTATGTGAGCTCAGAGACATGGACGCTACATGCAAAAGTAAGCAAGTAAGTAAGTAAGTAAGTAAATATTTTTACAGAATATTTTTATTGATTGGGAATTTCACATTATAAAACCCCATCACAATCACTTGCCAATCTTTCCAGGTCTGTCCAGCCACTATTACCTTTCCCCAAAATTAAAATGAAGAAGAAGAAAAGTAGGAGGAACGAGGAGGAGGAGGAGAAGTCCAATTTATGTTGCCTGTATATACACTGGAGCATGGTTAAACTCCCAGTGTCCAAAACCTTTAAGAGAACTGAGTACTTCCACACCAGCACTCCAGTGAGAAGCCATCAGCTTTAGTGAGCTACACTTCATCATCAGCATAGTATCAAAATGTTATGAGTTCTTCTCAATGGCTTTCTTTCTAGACTGCTACATTTTGGGGTCGGAGGTAGGAAATGGGAATAGGAATTTTCACAGGAGCCTTCTATATCCTTCTTATACAACAGTATGTCTGAAGTAATGGATTCCACTTCAAAATTAGCTTCCTTGGCCTTTTAAGCTAGGGGTAGCAGTTTTCTTGTCCCACATAGTCTCTGACATCAGAACATGGTACAGTATGATCTCTGGTAGCACTACAAAGCATTGATGTCAGTACAGCCCTCTGATATAGCAAAGGCTACAGACCCAAACATGGCCCTCAAGGATAATCAAAATCCACATGGCTTTAGGTGGCAATACAAAGATTGTATAGCATTGGGTGATAATATGGGCAGCAGACATCAACACAGATACCAAGTTGGCCTCCAGGGCAGCATGGAGCAAAGAGGTCTTTTGAAGAGTGTCCATTCAGAAAATGGGTCATCGTTCATCTGAGACGTACTGCTGTTGCTCACAACCATTGTAATTTTATGGCTGGTCAGTGTGTTTGGGGCTCTCTGTCTGCACAAGCTCTTGGATTCTGCCCACCACTTTGTGAGCCTACTCAGTAATGACATGGTCACCTATTCGTGACAGTGTTCTCTCAGTCACTGTTGCCACATCTCTATCTCCCTGTCTTTCCACTGTGCATGTGCACTCACTGCTCTGTTCCTCCATCTTCCCTACCTCTCCATTGCATATTCGGACTGTGTAGTAACACTGAAGATTGTAGTGTTTCAGATTAATGTAAATGAGCAATATATATGGTCAAACATCTTTGAATGCAAATATCAAATATTCATTGCAATGAGTCTGTTGCAGTGAACTGGTATGGTTCATTCAGACCTATCATTGATCTGCTGCTAAGTTCTGCATGACTACAGAAACAACAATATGGCACAGTTCCCACCCGGAGCAGAATCAGCAAGGCATGAGCTTCCATGAGTGGTAACAGTTGCTAGGCATAAGAATTGTTTGTGTAATAATGTATACATTTTACTTCCTATTCTTCCTTCTGGTAACATTCTCTCTGCTGAAGTTATCAGGGAATGTTAATGATTCTGTGATAATTAGAAACAACAGGACTTAGGGAGGCAAGGGTGTGTTTGGTGTTCCTCTGCAAGGTGGAGAATATTGTAACCTTCAGGATAGCCCATAAGGCTGTGGAAAAGAACTCTGAAAACATGAGTTTAAGAATATACAAATAGGATTTCTTAACTATGCAAAGTATAAAGATGCAATATGAATTTTATGAGGAACTTCATGGAACCAAAAGAACAAAGGCAGCTGCAAACATGAGCCAGGTTGTTGGAAAGATATTAAAGAAAGAAATATAAAGACACGGGGTGTGGGGATGTCATTGCAAGTTTCTACCCAGCTAAGCTTATCATTTGTGTTTACAAAGAAGCAGATCTCTGAGCTCATTTGCTAAGTTTAAAAAAAAATGCACTTTCTGTCCCTTTCTGGAAATCAAGGACCTAAGATCATAAAACACTGATTCGCAGGATAATCCAAAGGGAACCTGGAGTAAATGACTGAATTGATATGTTGAAAAAAGACTGGGTTTTGGACTACTAGGGAAAGCTGATTGGAGAGTTAGCGTAGCTTCATTAGTTTTCTTCCAGCAGGTTTTAACCCATTAGCTCTCTAGAGAACTTTTAGCATTTTTCCAGCAGAATTTCTGACTTTGGTTGGAAAGCCTATAAGTTATCTCAAGCAGAGAAAGCTGACTTGAAATCTGTCCATAACAGAAAGCTATTTTGAACAAAGAACTATCTAAAAAGCAGACTACAGAGCTGTCAGCTTCTACACCATCCTTGACTTCAAGTAGTCTTTTCCACAGCTCCCAAACACCCTTTCCTCAGGACTTTCTCTCCAGCCTAGGGTGGTCCTTGGCAATCTCGTTCAAGGTTTCTGATTTCTGAAAGGCTATAAATACTTGAGCATTGCTGAGACTCATGTACAGTATCCTGCTGCTACCCAGAGTCAGCATGATGAGTCAAGGCAGAGCATTCAGGGCTATGTCCTGTGTGAGCTCCTTACTGCCACATTCCTCCCCACTCTTCACATCTGGTGCCCTTAGTCTCTCAAGGCTGAATTTTTGTGCTTTTAACTTAAGGGTGTCCCACTATGGCAAGCAGTATGGACATGCCCTTATACAGTCACAGTGACTCCATAGGGGTGGGGTGCAGTTTTGTTACAGGCATAGATAGGGGCCATCCTAATCCCTATTGACCTGTGTCTGAAGGAACTTCAGGTTGTCAGACATCTTCCTTTGTCCATAAAATGGCTCATGTAGCCCAACCTTTGTGTTTGCAGTCTACTAGTTAAGACAAGAGTCAAGGGTCTCTCTGTCTCTGTCTCTGTCTCTGTCTCTGTCTCTCTCTCTCTCTCTCTCACACACACACACACACACACACACACACACTGTATTCAACCACTCAGACTCTGTTCTGGCAACCTCCTTTCTAATTTCCCACGTGCACTTTTTGAAAAAGCATCTCTCAATAAGATTTGTCTTTTTTCCCTAGTTATATCAGAACTATCTCAGACTTGGCAGACTAATTTTCCACCACTGCATCACCCTGCAGGATTTCTAAGGCTCTCTCAGACTGCTTGGAGCTCCAGCACTTTGCACTTGGTGCCAGCAGGCAGCTACCACATCTTGATTTTCTCAATAAACAAATATTTTTAATGTAAAAAAGGAGGGAAAATAAGCCTTTCACAGTCAAAGCTCCTCTAAGTATTTGAACATGTGAGCCAGTGTGTTCACATTCATTCAAACCATAAACCCTTCTATTTTTCTTGTACCATAAACCCTTCTATTTTTCTTGTACAACAACATATTCCTTCTCACGTTCTTTCTTCTGTATTACACAAAATACTTCTTTCAGTTCAGTGTTGTTGAAAAGTGAGGAATATGTGGGAGAAAGGTGGGTTTATTAATTATCAAGGAGGAGAGATGGATTATCTCACATTATTTTCTGGAGTTTTTCGAAAGCATAGAAGTCAAGTTTAGGATTATTCTCTATAATGGAAGGGCAAGCAGATTAGAGAGACAGCACAGAACCTGTGTTGTGAGAGGGTCATGATAATCTCACTTAAAACCTCATCCACACATTCAAGTTACTAAGTATCACCAAGACTACTAGGTTTATAAACAAGTGCTGTGTTCTAAGAAGTTTGATTTAATACTCAAAACCCAAACTAAAAAAAAAAAATGGGACAGCAACAAAGATTCAAATTGGGTTTGTTTGACACTATAACACACTTTCTTAATAACTACCAGAAATATATCTATCAGTTCATGTTACTTGTGCTTTGGAGTTCAAATTAATTATTTGAAAACATATGTTTTATCCCAGAGGAAGCCTCTCCTATACTTATAATTAATTTTATGTCCCTTGTAATGTTCTCTGGGCTGTTTCTTCTTTGATTTTCTAGATGTCTTTGAAAATTCTATTCATATGGCTACTGTGTTAGTTATTTTTCCTGTTATTATGATAAAATACACCAACAAAAGCATCTCCTTGCATCTTTTTCTATCTCACAGTTGAAGGTTATATCTGATAATGGTGGGGAGGTCAAAGTTGTAGGACCTTGAAGAAATTTGTCGCATGCCATCAACAGTTGGATAGTGGAGTATGGTGAGCACATCCTGCTGTTAAGCTTCCTCCCTACACTTACAGTCCAGGATCCCTTCCAGAGAATGGTGCCACCAACAATTAGTCTAAATCAATATAATCAAGATAACCTAGACTCCCAAAGTTCTATCTCTCACGTGATTTTCAAGTCTGACGAGTTGACAATTAATACTAATCACCGCAGTCACTATTACAGACACGTGACTATGCTAATGAGTATGCTAATGATGATAAGGAGGCTAATAGTGATGATGGAATGCATTCTTAGCACATATTTAATAGTTACTGCTAGTTGCAACTTCTATCATACCTTGACACTTAGAATAAGTAGAAAGACACATCAGACAAAAATACTTCCTTACATGAATCTGACATACTAGAGAAAGCTACAAAAGGAAGCAAGTAGGTAAATTATAACAGGTTTATATAAGGAAAAGTGTTCTTGTGATATTAGCTAAATATTTCTCTATGAACTTACAGAAACAAAACAAAAGTTTCCTAACCCTTATGATTTTGAATAATGGGAGTTTCACTGTTGTAACATGCAGCGCTTCCAGGATAGCATATCAAAAATCTAGAGTCCGATTACTTAGAGCTCATGTCTGCACCTTATACCAAAATCAATAAGGGAAAGGTTCTGATCAGTACCTAGGTATCCTGTTTATTGAATTACTAGGGGCCATCCTGATGGACTAATTAAATACCATCAAAATAATATTTTTCTTTTAGCGTGCTAATTACTGAAAGCTCTGGGATTTTTCAAATTAACTTTCATTAAGCAGAAGAATGGCTGCTTCAAAATTTGCAGGGTGATAGTGTAGGGAAGCTAGGGAAAAGGAATGAATAACCCAGTGTATAAAAAATGTCATACTAAAACATTATATTTTGTATTTTAGCTTTAAAACTAATAAGAATTTCTTCCTGTGGAAGAAAACTATTTTGAATTTTACACTTTGAAAAGAATGAGTTACACAAAGCATATTATGTATGATGTATAATCTAATTCAAAGATGTTACAAGAATATCTTTTTCCATTTTATATCAACCTGAGCATAATACATAGTACTAAAGGTTTACTGTAGGCCAGGCAATCATATCCCTATAGAACTAAAAGCTTACTATCATGTTGGCAGGTATTGTAATTGAGAGAAATGACACACTAGTTAAGAACACTTGTCACTGTACCAGAGGACACACAATGGGCTCTCCAAACACATGTAGGATGACTCACACCTTCCTGTAAGTTCAGCACATATGCACATGGACACAGACACAATTTTAAAATTAAAAATTTTCTTAAAATTTTATTTTATCAATTCTTCAATTGAAGAAGACCTCAGAAGATGGAAAGATCTCCCATGCTCATGGATTGGCAGGATTAATATAGTAAAAATGGCCATTTTACCAAAAGCAATCTACAGATTCAATGCAATCCCCATCAAAATACCAATCCAATTCTTCAAAGAGTTAGACAGAACAATTTGCAAATTCATCTGGAATAACAAAAAACCCAGGATAGCTAAAGCTATCCTCAACAATGAAAGGACTTCAGGGGGAATCACTATCCCTGAACTCAAGCAGTATTACAGAGCAATAGTGATAAAAACTGCATGGTATTGGTACAGAGACAGACAGATAGACCAATGGAATAGAATTGAAGACCCAGAAATGAACCCACACACATATGGTCACTTGATTTTTGACAAAGGAGCCAAAACCATCCAATGGAAAAAAGATAGCATTTTCAGCAAATGGTGCTGGTTCAACTGGAGGGCAACATGTAGAAGAATGCAGATCGATCCATGCTTATCACCCTGTACAAAGCTTAAGTCCAAGTGGATCAAGGACCTCCACATCAAACCAGACACACTCAAACTAATAGAAGAAAAACTAGGGAAGCATCTGGAACACATGGGCACTGGAAAAAATTTCCTGAACAAAACACCAATGGCTTACGCTCTAAGATCAAGAATTGACAAATGGGATCTCATAAAACTGCAAAGCTTCTGTAAGGCAAAGGACACTGTGGTTAGGACAAAACGGCAACCAACAGATTGGGAAAAGATCTTTACCAATCCTACAACAGATAGAGGCCTTATATCCAAAATATACTAAGAACTCAAGAAGTTAGACCACAGGGAAACAAATAACCCTATTAAAAAATGGGGCTCAGAGCTAAACAAAGAATTCACAGCTGAGAAACGCCGAATGGCGGAGAAACACCTAAAGAAATGTTCAACATCTTTAGTCATAAGGGAAATGCAAATCAAAACCACCCTGAGATTTCACCTCACACCAGTGAGAATGGCTAAGATCAAAAACTCAGGGGACAACAGATGCTGGCGAGGATGTGGAGAAAGAGGAACACTCCTCCATTGTTGGTGGGATTGCAGACTGGTACAACCATTCTGGAAATCAGTCTGGAGGATCCTCAGAAAATTGGACATTGAACTGCCTGAGGATCCAGCTATACCTCTCTTGGGCATATACCCAAAAGATGCCCCAACATATAAAAAAGACACGTGCTCCACTATGTTCATTGCAGCCTTATTTATAATAGCCAGAAGCTGGAAAGAACCCAGATGCCCTTCAACAGAGGAATGGATACAGAAAATGTGGTACATCTACACAATGGAATATTACTCAGCTATCAAAAACAACGAGTTTATGAAATTCGTAGGCAAATGGCTGGAACTGGAAAATATCATCCTGAGTGAGCTAAACCAAACACAGAAAGACATACATGGTATGCACTCACTGATAAGTGGCTATTAGCCCAAATGCTTGAATTACCCTAAATGCCTAGAACAAATGAAACTCAAGACAGATGATCAAAATGTGAATGGTTCACTCCTTCTTTAAAAGGGGAACAAGAATACCCTTGGCAGGGAAGAGAGAGGCAAAGATTAAAACAGAGACTGAAGGAACACCCATTCAGAGTCTGCCCCACATGTGGCCCATGCATATACAGCCATCCAATTAGACAAGATGGATGAAGCAAAGAAGTGCAGACCGACAGGAGCCGGATGTAGATCTCTCCTGAGAGACACAGCCAGAATACAGCAAATACAGAGGCGAATACCAGCAGCAAACCACTGAACTGAGAATAGGACCCCCGTTGAAGGAATCAGAGAAAGAACTGGAAGAGCTTGAAGGGGCTCGAGACCCCATATGTACAACAATGCCAAGCAACCAGAGCTTCCAGGGACTAAGCCACTACCTAAAGACTATACATGGACTGACCCTGGACTCTGACCTCATAGGTAGCAATGAATATCCTAGTAAGAGCACCAGTGGAAGGGGAAGCCCTGGGTCCTGCTAAGACTGAACCCCCAGTGAACTAGACTGTTGGGGGGAGGGTGACAATGGGGGGAGGGTGGGAAGGGGAACACCGATAAGAAAGGGTAGGGGGGAGGGGGACGTTTGCCCGGAAACTGGGAAAGGGAATAACACTCGAAATGTATATAAGAAATACTCAAGTTAATAATAAAAAAAAAATAAAATAAAATAAAATTTAAAAAAAATTTTATTTTATCACTGAAGATTCTATACTTGGCCTGGCGTGATCTGGATAGGTAACATAATTTATGTATCTATTAGGATCAGTTATCTAGCATTGATAAGGCAGGATATGCAATATGGCTAATGGACAGTGCTGGAGATTAATGCTTATCTGGTCCGTTTAATCATCAGTTTGTCATCTGAAACCCAAGTGTGACAAAAATCTTATGATAAGAGCTTTCTTTACAAGCAAGACTGTTGGGTCACCTGAGGGAGGACTTCACATAAGTTGTGAGTGTAAAGATTTTATTACAACTTATTCTTAAAGCTCTGGGATGTTACTTCTACAACGTTCTATTAATTATGAATGCTGATGCATTATCTTCTGTTCAGGAAGAGGACAATAAGATGTAAGGTTTAATATAACGCACAGCATACTCACATAAGAATAGAAGGAAAACGTGGCTGCCATCTGTGGAGTCTATAGTTATATGCAAATTATAACCAGCAATGCTTGGGAGGATTAAATTTAAAATATATAAAACATTGTAGTACCTCATTTAACTCATAAAAATGTTCCAGTACACCAATGGAGATGAACACTGAGGCAGTGGTATTTGGTGTGTTGTGATTAATTTAAGATAGGCTGGAATAAATGTAAATAATTGGCAAACCCGAGCCTCTGAATATTGTAAATAGACTAATGGCTAACATTGTATATACAAAATTTGTCATAGAAAATTGCTTGCACTTATTCAGTGATTAAGACCAAAGAGATTTCATTTGCAGAGATTGCACTGAAATATTAGTATTAGAAAAGAAACACTTTGACCTTGCAGCTTCCATCTGGGAATGATCAGTATCATTTTACTGACGTTCTGTAGGCCAGTGAAAATCATATGGTTCTGTTTGAATAGCTGTCACATACACAGCAGGTGTAGTAGTTAAATACTTTAAGACACTTTAATATTGTTACACTATGTTATCTGAATTCTTACACGTTGCGGGTAGACAGAATTTAGAAAAAGAGAGAGGGGAGCTCTCTTTAACTTTAGGGATTTATATTTCTTTCAAATTCATTTTTTCAAAGGCTGTTATTTTTGATGAGCATAGTAAGCATGGTAATATCTGATTCATTTCTGAACTTTATAACACTTTAAGCATATACAAAATATCAATTCCATAAGCACATACAACTATCCATACCCATAGTCTATGGATTTTTAAAATTATCAACCTTGGTACAATAGTAATCATATGTTCTGGAGGTTCAAAAGAAAATTCTGAAATCAGATTTCTACAAAAGTTCAAGGTATTTCATGAAGCCTATGAAGCCTCTCTCTCTCTCTCTCTCTCTCTCTCTCTCTCTTTCTCCCCCTCTGTGTGTTTGTGTGTGTGTGTGTGTGTGTGTGTGTGTGTGTTTTGTCTGTATTTTCTTCACTGATTTATGTCCACTCATACTCAACAGGTGGTAAAGAGTCAGTGGGTAAGTGGGAACCTGAGATCCAGATGAGTTTGATTTATCTGGTTTCTACACACAGAGTCTGGCTCTTTTTCTTTAAGTTTGAAGCCCAGTTTAACATGAAATATAAGATTTTTTTTCCAACTCCTCACTGGTGTGCTTTTGAGTCTCCTTGCTAAGTCATGTTCATATCCCCTTGCTGTGGACTCTTAAAATTGAAATTTTCTTTACCAGTAACAAAACCAAGAAATGTCATGTTTGTAGTGCCAGAACCATCATTTGCAGTATGACTCACATCTCAGTGGTAAACAAATCTTCCTGTGGCCTCAAGAAGTCTCTACATGTATAAAGCCCTCATACGCTTGTATCTGATCACGCGTTTATTAGTTTATTTTCAATAAATAATCACTTAAAATGTGCATCTCCATGCATACTCACAGTACCACTTTGACTCCATTTGCCAAATGATGATATATATTAGTACATCCTCAGGTTCAGGTCATTTTTATTCCCAGACATTTATAGAATATGTGCTTTTTTGTAGCACATCAATACACGAAATTACATTCACAAGGCATAGGCTATGTCAGTGTTCAACAGAAGTGATAAAAAATAAATTCAATACATAAAAGCAAATACTAATCAGAAAAGTCAACACCTTTTTTTTTTTTTTTTTTTGCTACTAGAGCTGGAGCCTATTTTTGAGTTTTAAGCTAATTTTAAGTTAATTGGAGAGTGTTTTTGAAGGTGTCAAAACATAATGTATGCAAATTCAAATGTCACATTGAAGACACACAGAAATGGAATTCATGGGGTACTCAAGGGATGGAGGTTTGTCTACCTAAAAAGCTATAAGAAGGCTGTAAGGAAAGGAGAGCTACAGTGAGAAACCAGGATCTTCTTGTCTCACCCATTGCTGTTGACGCTAAGGTCAAAAGAACAATAAACAAAAATATATGGGCACAGCTGATCTTAAACAACTATTTTCAAATAATATAACACTTGATAAAAAAAACTCCTATTTCTTCATCTAATTTTCCTAAACAGTTACTTTTCATAAGGCTCTAGTATATCTTAAAAATCAATGAATTAATAATGTTACACTGATATTATTATAATTCCAGACAGTTGCTAGTGATTACCCCCTCCCTCATATCTGTCTCACATTGTAATATAGTTTTAGCACCAGAATGGAAATTTTCAAAAATCTGAAGATACAGAACTTTCTCTTTATTAGAAAAATAACCCTTGTTCTTTTTCCCTTCAGTCATCATTTTGCACAAGTCCTGGTAACCATTTGATTCTAATGCATTATTAAAATTCTCTTAGAATAAGAGTGTTTACTAATAATATGTAAAATTTTTGACCTTTGAGGTAGAATTTTGTTTCTTTCTACTAGGCATCAAGTCCCAATATTCCTGTAGTTCAATGGGTTGAATAGCATTCAATTACAAAAACAGAGTAATCACCAATTAGCTCTATGAAGAAAATACATTTGATTGCTTGGAACTGAAAAGCTTCTGTATGACAAAGGACACTGTCAATAGGACAACATGGCAACCTACAGCATTGAGAAAGATCTTCACTAACCCTACATA